>NC_062524.1:7635974-7870974 GCF_022655615.1 Tachysurus fulvidraco | reverse complement strand
TGTTTTATTAATAAAATTTGCCATTAAAGTGATGGTTTTGTAGCAATAATGCACTTAAAGCAGCCATTAATAAAGAGCATTAACATGAAGGGGAGACACAGAGAGAGAGAGAGAGGGGGGGGGGGGTAGAAAGAGAGTCACCCACATAAAGAGGCAGAAAGGTAGTTAAAGATGGACAGACAGACAGACTGGATGTGTGTGTGGGGGGGGGTGGGGGGGTGTAAGAGACAGAAGCACTGAGGATGAAACAGGGAGAAAGAGAGAGAGACAGGAAGAGTCAGAGACAGAAAGAACAGCAAGAGTGAGAAACAGACAGAGAGAGAGAGAGAGAGAGAGAGAGAGAGAGAGAGAGAGAGAGAGAGAGAGAGAGAGAGAGAGAGAGAGAGAGAATAAGGGATGACGGTTAAAAAGAACAGCATACAGACTGACCCCTAGGTGGCATCAAAGCCTTGTGCAGTGTGTAAATGTGCTGGAGACAGAGACCCCTGCAATCTCACCATGCTGCTCTCCCCTCCATCCTCCCACACACACACTCTCGCTCACACACACACACACACACACACACACACACACACACACACACACACACACACACACACACACACACACACACACACACACACACACACACACACACACACACACACACACACAGTCAACTTCATAAAGTGGGATTAAACTAAAGCCGAGTGAAAAAGAATTCACATTTACGACGCTGCTTTGCTTTTAATGAGCTTTGGCATCCTTTATCAAGCTGGTGCAGTCCTCAAAGAATTCAGCTGGCTAATTAGTATGACGTATTTCCTTATCGTGTTTTCTGCTTTTATTGTCTTCCCTTGTGTGTGTGTGTGTGTGTGTGTGTGTGTGTGTGTGTGTGTGTGTGTGTGTGTGTGTGTGGGAAGTGGCTTTTATGTTGCATGCTGAAAAAGCGGCTTTATGGCCTCCTCCGGTCTGATAGGTGCCACTGTGCGGTTGCAGAAAACAGATTGATGTCCTGCAACGATGACTAAAAAAAAAAAAGGTGGAATAACATCACTACCTACAAAAATATCTGATTTTTAAGATTAGAGATTAGACTTTAAGGTCAGGGTTTGCTATTTGACACACAGCTCATGACAACAGTCACGACGACGGTGGAAAGTTTTAAGAGAAACAGCAAAAGAAGGTCAGGAAATAGCATGAGGCTAGTGATTCTATACCATATGCTGCAATCTTTCTTTACTAAGATCTTAAACAATAACCAGTATAATTTACTAGCTTTTAATTATATGCAGATTTAATACCTGCCCTCAAGAGTAGTTTTTTCTTCTCTCTTTCTTTCTCTCCCTCTTTTTTTTTTAAAGTATACATAAAGTAAAAAAATTACACATTTTCTTTTGATCTTCTTTTTTAAAAGTAGAATTGATATACGTAATAATAATTTACATAATTAATAAAAAAAGTTAAATAAAAGAGATTTTAATTACAAATGAGTGGGCACTTTGAATTAGGTTTGTTAAAAATTTTCAAACAAAAAGAAAATAAAAACTCTGATGTCTTCAAACCCACAGAAAGTTCTGTTTTAGTGCTCCAGTGTTCTGGAGTTTCTAGGTTAGTAAATACTTCAGAGCGAAAGGTCAGAGTTTGCCATTTGAGACGCGGCTGGTGACGACAACGAGGACAACGGCGGACGCAGTATGTTGAACATCGGCGTGTATTAAATAGCTAAATGCTTTACAGTTCGACAAGGAAACCTGAGGTTCCCGGACGCCTCTGCTTCAACACTGGGGTTTTTAAGGATGCCTCCAAGTTGATTATTTTCCTACAACAACACAATTTCAACCAGACTGCAGAGTCAGTGCAGGAAATATTTGTTTGGTTTTTAGTCACTTATGTTAGACATCTCTATCTCTCTCTCTCTATCTCTGTGTAGAGCCAAACATGCTACTCATGAGCTCCCAGTGATCCTGACCGCTTCTGCTCTCCAGACCTCCCTGATCCAGTTTGATGCCCTATTTCTGGTTGGAATCTCATCACTTGGAGGCTGCTGCTGAAAATGACACCGAAGTGGACAACCGGAGATATATGGGGCTGCTGTGGCTAATAACTTGGAGACCATGTTGGTGGCTTGGGAATGCTGTTGCTGCGGTCCGTTCAGGGTCAAATTTCCATACATTGATGGTTTTGGCAGAGATGAATTTATGCTAAAACGAAGTTTGACGAAGCTGCTGAAAAGCTCAAGTGTAATTGTTACACAATTACACTTGACTATATAGTGTATAGTTGTAGAATGAATGGCTTATCATGACGGTAAACAGATATTCTTTCATAACGTGACACTATTGACATTTCTTTCTGTAGCCTAGCTTCCGTTTTATCCAATAGACTAATCCAACTGATTAGATGATTTCTATAATGGAAATATTTGGATCTGTAAATAAGATGTATTTGTTATTATATCATTAGATGTGGAAAAACTACTGGGAGTTGGACTGCTGAAAAGTCTGTCAATCATACAAGGACAGATCCTTTTCCCTGGCTGGATTTCTAATTTAAACGAAATGATTTAATAGAAGGTGTTTTCAGGCAATCAGTGTGTTGGTGTCACAATTTTTTCAGGATTTAGGATTTTAAAATAGACCATATATATAATGGAAACTACAAAGAAAGTGTGTGTGCGTGTGAGAGGGAGAGAGAGAAAGAGAGAGAGAAAGAGAGAGAGAGAGACAGAGTGTGTTTGTTGTTTGCGTGCTAGAGTGTATACTTGTGTGTCAAGAGAGAGAGAGAGTGAGAGAGAGTGTGTGTTTGTGTGCTAGTGTGTGTGTGTGTGTGTGTGTGTGTGTGTGTGTGTGTGTGTGTGTGTGTGTGTGTGTGAGTGATTTAAAGCTCCTGTCGGAGTGGTGGATATGACACAAGTGCGTTTAGTCATATACACTCGGTTCATTAGGCGGCTGAAGCTGTGTGTTACACGCTACATTGAACCACCTCTGGCCCTGTCCTCCCCCCCCCCCCCTCTCTCTTTCTCATTCTCACAGGCCCAGTCAAAGCTAGTCTCCAGAAAGCACAATTAAACTTCATGACTGTGCATATTTGCGCTCCCCATTTCCGTTTATTACAAAGGGCGTTCATTAATCTGCCTTTTTTTCCCTCTCTCCCCCCCTCTAAGAATGCGTTTTCTGTTTTAGTGAGGCGTGACGGATACCGAGGTGAATTTAAGCGAAGACGGCTAATTAAATCAGCGGTAAAATGCACAAGCCTACATCTGATAAGCCCTGATGCTTGGGGGGAAATATAACGGTGAGCGAAAGTACTTTCACTCCGTTTCCAATTTAGAGCATAATATTAAATCACAAATTAACACAAAAGCTTAGCCTCTGCAGGTAAATTGGCTGCCTTGTTCAGTGAATGCATGGTTTTAGGGGGTGGTGTGGTGTCTATGTGCCGCTTTGGGAGCTCTAACACCTTCAAAAAACACTTAAAAAAAAAATATAAATAATCGACCAAACATATTGTTTTATTTCTTTGAAGAAACGTAAATTAAAACATTGCAATATTGATCTTCATGGCATCTTAGATTACGGTTTCCTATCAAATATATTATATATATATATGAAAAAGTGTAACACTGATGATTGATGAAGAGGAGGAGGAAGTTTGTGAAGAAACTATGCAAGGTTTCGGAAGAACCCAAAAGAAAAGCACGTTTCATCCGTGACTAGCAGATACCACCCCCCCCCCCCCCCACCCCTCATTAACAAGATTTATAGCAGCTGAGAGATAGCCTCCGGTGCAGATGCATTTGTAACTCTGTGTCCCTATTTGAGGGAAAAAATAAAATAAAAAAAATGTCTATTAAAATATAAACAGATGCACAGCTAAAGAGTGGTAACTTTATTTAACATACTAAAACAGCTTTTTATTTTGGGGGAAATACCAATATGATCTATGCTAACTAGAAAATACTAGCAGGAAGAGAAAGGAAAAAAACCAAGCGTATGTTGCTGGACTGCAGGATCTCCACGTGCATTAATATACTGAAAGACATTTAATGTTCATTAACTGACAAATGTATAGATATTTGTAGATCTGAGCATTTGTGCAGTATAAAAACTTGTCTTTAACTTTTTTGTTCTGACAAAAGTAAAAGGTGTCACTTGCCATAAATGATATATATGATATATATGATATCATATATATATATCATATATATCATATATATACATCACGGATACATATATCAGTGTTTTTTACGATATATATATATCTGCTGCTTCATGTCATTTGCCCTTACCTGTGATAAAATCATCATAACCTACAGAGCGGTAAGGTTTAACACAGCTCATTGTTTATTGCTTTAATTGGCAAGTTTGAATGTAAGCCAGCTGACACAATAATCTAAGACCGTTATTGTGTGCTTAAGTTCTATTCCAGGTCCAAGTCTCAACGTGCTGTTTTTTTTTCCTCCCAACACATCGTCCCAGAACTGTGAAGTCAACTGTGTCACAGACTATATAAAGAGGAACTGTAAAGTCCCCAACAAAACATGACCTGTTCATCCACAAGACTGCGCTTTCATCCGCTGTAGGTTTCAGCCTGTGTATGACTGATCTATTTCTCAATGCAGCCGTGTATAAGAGACCACCAGTGCAGGCTTATTAAAATCTATTCAGGGCTGAGTAATGGGGCAGGACCATCACCTTCACTCTTGTTTACTCCACAAATTGGCCCCAGAGAGAGGAGGAAGGCGTATGGCTCGCCTAGTTAAAGTGATAGAGGTGACGCGTCTGCATTGATTTTCTCTCCATCTTCATAAACTCCTAGTGCCTAATAGAACAGTGAGGGCCGCTGTGTGAACCCAGGGCTAACACCCTATGGACAGGTCCCCAAAGGTCCCTTACAGCCTCTCTAAATCACACTAACCTTTAGTCAACATTGTGGTCATGAGTGTAACAAGCAAAAGACGTCCACCTACACTATGAGACTCTAGAGTCCTATTGCCCTTGTCTTCAAGTGCTTTTAGAGCAAACTTTATGCATTTCACCTTCTGGATGGAGACGGAGTGTACAGGTTAAGAGCAAAGAAAGTCGACTGAGGACATAAAAGCTTTGTAGATGTTAGATGTTATTTTTGCTCTCTGTGCGTGTCAGTCTATTACACATTTAGGATATCCCAGAAGAGAACCAGATTGATGTAGGGATTAGCAGATCAGAAATGACATCATCACGTGGAGCAATATAAAAGAGAAAATACGCCTTCCCAGAAGAATGGAGTTTATACCAACAGCAAAGGGGTAATAAATCTGGAATGGAATGTTCTACAAGCACATATAGGTGCAATGTTTAGGTTTCCACAAACGTTTGGACATATAGAGGGTATATGTACTCTTGTAAATAATGAATTATCTTTATAGCAGTCTGGACACTTTGTTTTGGGAAGGTTTCTTTTTCCTCAAGAAAACATTTTAAAAATCCCATCCTAATGCTAAATCTTCTCTTTCTAGATTTTGCAATACATTTAAATATGCAGATCAATTTGCAAATCTCATGGCTGGTCTTCTTGATTCACGATATTAGCCACGCTTCCCACTAGCGCTACAAATCTGATGTTAACTTGTTTTTAGTGGTATAAACAAAGGATATATATAATATAAGTAATAAGATCTAGTGAGAAAAGTGACAGTACTTCACCACAGAGCTCCTCTCAAATGTGAATTTATAGCATATCTGTTCCACTGATTGGAACGACTGCGGCCGAGGGCTTCCAGTGCTTAAGTACGAGATGAAAAAAATTTAATTAAATATTTCAGTATAAATGGCTTAGTATTCATTTGCTACTGACATTTACCACGGCAAATTCTTGAATAGTTAACACAGAGAAGTGCATTATGGCAGTAATTATGATACCACATACATTTTTTAAAACTCTGATCGTTCTTTTCCATCCACATCAAGATGCTGAGCGAACGGCCCAGACCGATGAGTAATGATCTTCATTTTCTCTTTCAATTTCCCATCCACAGTAAAGCAGCCAGACTGAGGCACTTAATTAACTTAATTAGGCTAACTTAATTAGGCCGTTTTGCAGGTCACTGTGCGAGTGGTCTGATTGATGACTGCGCTTGTAAAGGTAATCGCCTTTAGAACTGGGTTTAACAAACAGCATGTTAACTGCGGGATCATAAATAACGCTGAAGTGCTCAACACAGGGCCGTCTGACGTGTAAAATCCTGAGCTTTTAACAACCGAGTTTAATAAATTTGACGTTAAAAAAAACGGAAAACTCAAGGTCACAAAAATGGATTAAAAGAAATTCAGTTTGTTCATAAACAGCCACTTGTTTGTGATTGAGCTGAATCGACTGACCAAATGTTTAAGTCTTCTGGGCAGCTAAACTTTTCTCACTGTTCTCTTCCTTTCCTTTGGGTGCTTTATTCACTTTTGAGCCTTCAAAAGCACAGTAGCTCACTGGGACTCTCCATTTGCCATGGGCATTCATGTTTATCGAGTTTTTTGACTCAAGTGTGTGAGGTTGCTGAACTCTTCCCATGCTTTCAGAGTCCTCTGGGTATTACCGAGCCTTGTGGTGCTGTAAAAACAGAGCCGATATGCCCGAACCCTTCATCACGGGAGTGTAAATAAGGCTCAAACAAGCCCTGCTCTGGGTTCTGACAGGCTCTCAAATTAAAGGCCATCCATATATTACAGCAGAACTGTCGTTTTATAGCCCGAATCAATTCTTCGAGGCTCTGGAGGTGACGGCACGGGAGAGCGGCCCACGATGGCTGGAGGTTTATCTAACATGTGCAGGCAGGGGAATACGCAGCCAGTGTAATGAACTCAACTCTACCTAATAAAGGCTTTACTGCAGCGTACTGACCCCATCACACCCTGCATATGCCGCTACACCCATAAACCAAACATGATGTATCTTTTTTTTTCTTAAGACTTCCTCTTCTTCCTTTAAAACAGGCGGACGTAATTAAGGGATTTTATGATACAGTGGGTACGCACTGACAAGTTGTCCATGGAGAAACTGATTTAGCAATTCTTTATTTTTTAATATTATTATTAATCAAGACCTGAGAGGCAGAAACCCATCTGTGGTGACCTTTAAAAAGCGTTAAAAGAGAAAGTTAGAGAGGGACAACCTAGCGAGACGGATCAAATCACGCCGTGCATCACGAGTATCTTGTCTCAAACCTGCGTAGAACAGAGCATGAACCGTGATGCATGTGCGGTGTTTTGCCCCGTGCTTTGATCGAGCTGTAGTGTATGAGAAGATGGCAGTGCAGAGCGTAAGCCTCTCTCATTTCTCTAAATGCTTCTCTGCTCTCATCTAAAAGTCAAGGCTGGAAGGGATAACAAATCACCTCTCCGGTTCCACTTTTCACTACTGCTGCTTCTTCATTTGCCAGCTGCCAGTGAGACAGAGTGACGTACATCTTTAATGTCGACCCTCCCTCTACCTCAGACGGAAGGTGAATCACAGATACGTTAAAAAAAATAAAATAAAATACATGTGGACCAATTGCACATATGGCAATATATTACAGATCTTAAAGCATCACATTGGCACCGAGCGTAATCAATGAGATAATACATTTGAAGGAATCGAACTGCTCAACATAAGAAAAGAAAAAGTACAATTGTACATTGTGTACAGTTAACTATTATTTAAACATTTAGTCATTACATCAAAATCAAGTCATTCTGCTCAATCATAGCCTTTTCCTGTGTCCTGTATCTTTCCTAGAAAGAAAAATGAAGTTATTTTAATATTGTTTTGCTGCCAAACTAAATAATGAAAACATAACATCTGTCCATCCAATTAGACTTAGTCAAATTAAGCCCTTAGGATATGAACAGATTTATATGATATGAATGTTATGAACTCGTATCCCAGCTTGATCAATGATCAAACCACAATCACATCAACCCCTGACTCTAAAATTTGAATTTAATGTGGATCATCTGATACTCCAGAGATTTACTGTGCAGATGCTCGAGGACTTTCTTAGTTGTCTTACTATTTAAGGATGAATAAGACTTGTAAAATCCATCATAAACTGCATAGTATCTACTCATTTCTGTAAAATCAACAAATAATGGGTGTCTGATATCAGCTAAATATCTGTAAATATCCGCATCAAATGACATCCAGTTCTTTAATAGCTCTTTTTCACTTATTTAATAAACAGTTCTAGTTTTAAACAGTAGTTTTGTTTTCCCAAAAGGAAGTGACACAGTGAACATTTGAGATCTGCTGAAGAACCAAAAGTCCAGGGAGTTGAGCTGGACCTGATCCAATCATTAACCCTAACCCTTGATCCAGAGATGTAGGAGGAGCTTGAAACCCCCCCCCCCCCACCACACCCCAAACCTAAAAAACCTATCAGGTGTGTATAAAGTTATAGCCGTTGATATTAAGGCACGGTTACTTGCAATAGTTATTTTGGGCAGACAGAGAAAAGGAAACAGCAGGGGAAGAAAACAATGGTAGTGAAACCGTCTCTAAATTCAAACTAGATAAAGATACCAGGTCGCAGCGGCTGCTACAAGAGAAAATCTGCTAGAACCGAAAAATGCGCATGCCAGAGCGAGAGCGAAAAGTGTGTAGCCCAATTTTTGCAGGCTGTGTGTAAGCGTGTGATTAAACGGGATTGCGTCTGGGCTTTCAGGCTCTCTGGGGATTGGAGCGGTTCCCCCTGCAGGCTGCCAGCGAACTCGCTTATAAAGTGAAGGCTTGCTTAATCCGCCGTATGCCTCCCACTGTCTAAATCTCCTTTCTCTACCTCTGCTCAGCGCTTTTGTTCACAGCCGCTTAGCCCTTGTGTTGTAGCAGCAGGTCATCATTCTTATACTTTCTTCTGCGCTTTTGACTTACAACACCTAACACGGTGCGCGACGGGGGTCACCTTTTCATTCAATTCTTAGGACACCATGTTATAAAAGCCAGGATTTGAGAGAAATGTATTTCCTTTACAGAAGCATTTCGCATGTTTAGCTCGATAACTTGAGGAATGAAACATAAAGTATAAGAACAATACGCAATTAGACAAGCAAATCCATACAATAATTAGCAGGACTTGTCATACTGCTTTAATTAAATGTGGAAGAAATAAAAAAAAAAGAAAAGAAAAGAAAAAGAAGTTATTTCCTTGTTTTCCCATTCTCATATCAAAAGGAAACATGAACGCAAGAAACATGGACCATCATGGCCGACCCTTTCAGTCAAACCACGAAACAAATGTCTCTCTATTGTCTTTAACCTTTTGATGTTACCGCTGAACGGTAATCCTGCGTTACCGTTCCTGCCATGCAGACATCCCACTATGCCTTTTACATTCCACTTTCTCTTTGGCAACATCAATTAACCTCCATTTTGCATGCAGATAGAGCCTGGCAGGCCCGAACTGGCCTTTTAAAGTTAAATTGAAAAGAGGGTACATTTATTAACTTAATTAGGTTTGGAAGTTGAAACACATTGCCTTTGATTCAATGAGGGAAGGGGGGAGTGACTGGGGAAAAATCACTAGTGGTTCTGAAGGAAAGACATTAAAATTAATATAGAAAGCAAGGTTTGAGTCAACAGCATGCTTTGTCTTGAGAAATGAGGTAAGAGCTTTGGCCAGACAAGCATTCTGAGAGAAACGATAGCACCGAGCTCTAAGTCACTCTCACACAGCTAAAACATATATCGGATGATCCCCCCGCCCTGACCGCACCACCATTAGTGTCCTTAAAATTTCAAACAAAAGCCACTTTGCTTTGATCATAGACAGAAAGAGCCAAACACGTGTGTATGCTGTGTGTGTGGGGGCAACATCATGGGCAGTATTCTTTCACTGTATGTGAACAGCAACAGAGATCTCGAACAAAATTTATTAAATCTTCTTATGATGAAAATATGATTGTATTTCAAAGAAAATTCTAAGCAGTGGTGTTTGATATTTATACTGTTTGATAGTTATACTGTTTACCTGTAAGTCTCAGTGCAAGGTGTGTGACAGCTATATTACCCAACTGTAACCAAATTCATAAATTAGAATTCAATTAATTAAATTATTTAATCTATTTTTTTATTATAATATTGCATTGGTTTTACATTAGAAAAAAAAAAGTAGTTTGAGGGTTTTGAATGGGACCCCAACTGCTCCATCACACCCTAACACCCCCTCCCCTCAACACCACCAAAACAGGGGGATATTTTAATTTGCCCCCAAACCTAACACTTTTAGAACAATTTATGTTGTGATACTTTGCTTTTTGTGATAAAAATGATAAACCTTGCATCAAATAACATACATTTTTGATTAAATGGGTACTTTTTTAAGTCCTTAAAGAGCCCCCCTCCTCTCTCTCTCTCTCTCTCTCTCTCTCTCTCTCTCTCTCTCTCTCTCTCTCTCTCTCTCTCTCACACACACAACAACTGAAAACCTAAAAATTATAATTGAGCTCAACACCACAACCTCTATTTGACCCACTAGTGTAATTTTTGTCAATTTTCTTGATCTGCATCTTGTGGCGTAATGGAACGCGATCAGCTGAAGCCATTACAGCCACAGCGACTCTCACCTTTGACGATGAGGTGTCACATTCCTCACAGATCCAGCCATAGCCTGTCTGCTTAGGCGACTTCTTCAAGGGAGGGTCCAGGCAGCCAAAGTGGTAACACAGCTGACACTCGTCACACCTACGATGAGAGGGAGAAGGATATTACCAGAGGGAATACAGCTCAAGGCAGGGAGTATCGCCTACACTGACACGTACACACACGCGCTCTACAAGTATCCCTGCCAAGAAAACGGCATGGCCCTCATCAGGCAGATTTGATCGATGGTGACAGAGCAGATTCCTGTCAGGTAACAGATGCTTAATAGATTCAAAACACATTGGCACAGCACCTCTCACATGGCCTTGTACAGCCATCATAAAACACGCCAGCTTGATTGGCTCGGCTGAAATGGGATTCAGTGCATCTAGCCAATAAATCTTTAGGATTTTTTTTTTAACTTATTTCTAAGCCAAGGGGTTTAAAAGGGAGAATTGGTCTTATGGGCATCCACCATTCCTATACACAAACCTCATGCATAAACTCAACTGTGTTTTTTGTGAGCTGTAAAAATAATAATAATAATAAAAAAACAAACAAATGAAAAACATGAAAAAAGCCGTCCAATGTGGAGCCTAAGGAATCTGAACCAAGCACTACCTTCATTTATCATGCATGGGCTATTATTGGTGAATGCCCGGATGCCCTTCAGGCTGGCTTTCATGCCCTCTCCCTCTCCTTCCTGTCCGTAATTAACTAATTATGAAGTAATCAATAGTGAAGATTCAGATTTGGCAATGTAAATCAGATAAAGCAGATAAGGGTCGAGGAGGTCAATAGGCACCCTCCCTATTTGTCTACATTATGTGGATGAGGGGTACTAGGTTCTTGTCAAAGAGGAAGGTAAGAGGAGAAAAAAAAGGAAAAAAAAAATTAAAAAGCACTTTATCAGTTTATTGGTCTTACATCAGACCTCTCCTTCCATCAGAACTCAATGTTCTAAAGTATATCTATAATATATTCACAAAAATGCTTGGTGAAGAAGAAAACAGTGTTAAATGACGCAGAAGCCCTTTTCGTAATTTAGCCGACCAGTGACGCCAAACGCTAACCGAGTGGGATATACACACCTCTAGCCGATGCTGTATGGAAATTATTTACATCTTTACATTTGTTAGAGGTTGAACTCTCCACCAAAATAGTTCACAACAGCTAGATACGAATCTGGTGTGATTGCTGGATCAGAGTAAAATAATCACATAGTTTTCAACCATGCAACCAAATAAAGTAAATGGAAAAAAGTTTGTGGACACCTGACCATAAGTGCTTGTTGAGCATCCATTCCAGATGTAGTCCTCGTTTGCTGTTATAATAATAACTCCACTCTTATAAGAAGGCTTTCTGTTAGATTTTTGATCATGGCTGTGTGGATTTATGATCATTCAGCTATTAGAGTATAGCTTTATATACACAGGGGAATGTCATGCTAAAACAACTTTGCACCAACGGTTTGTCAGGTGTCACGAACCTTTGGCAGATATTTTTGCAAACTTATATTTAATTGGGTTTCCAATTGTGCAACCTGATGAGTACTGAAATAGACTTCCTGATATAGAGTCAGCTCTGGTGTATCAAACCTACTGGCAAAAATGGCTTTAATCAAACAACAGTAAAGACTCAACAAACCAATGATAACCGAACCATGATTACAGCATCAAGTTTTAAACAGTACAAATCAACAGTATCCACAGTATCCACAGGAAAAGTGGCTTAAGGTGAAAACACAATAGTCTATAATAAACACTATTAGCATTTAAAATAAATAGTATTTATTGTCCAGTGAATGGAGGAGAAAGAAGAAGGAAGAAGAAGAAGAAGGAAGGAAGAAGAGGAGGAAGGAGGAAAGATGAAGAAGTAGAAGGGAAAAAAGAAGTGAAGGAGGAGGAAGGAAGGAAAAAGAAGGAAGAAGGGGAGGAGGGGAGGGAAGGAAGGAAGGAAGGAGACGAGGAGGAAGGAGGAAGAAGTAGAAGGAAGAAAAAAGGGGAGAAGGAGGAAGGAAGGAAGAAAAAAGAAGGAAGAAGAGGAGGAGGAAGGAAGGAAGGAAGAAGAAGGAAGGAAGAAGAAGAAGAAGAAGAAAGAAAGAAAAATAAGGAAGAAGTTGTTCTTCCTGTGTGATACTGATCAGTGCATCGTTTGTACTTCACTTGAAGCTGCACTTTAGGATTGACATGAGACCAACATTTGACTAGCCAAATGCCAAACCACAGATCTTAATATCATTCTTAAACCTTTAACATTCAGAGAAGGAATAGAAGGAAATCAGACTCGTTCAATCCTAACAAACCTGACATAATATCCTTATTATGTGAGTCATCGTTTTTTGTGAAATAGCAAGGGTTACAATTTTCCATTCAAAACGATGGCAGGATTTTTTATTCCTAAGCTCGTCTTAATGGCGTACATTGCTCATGTCCTGATATGCCAAGCTCATATCACTATCTAATCCACATATTCATTGTGACAGAGCGATGAGGAAACAGGGTGCCCTCGGGGACAGACTGTCAGCTCCAAACTGCCTCCATTACATGATATCTCTCTGAAGAAAAGAAGCCGAGCGAGAAACATTGCATTCTACTCGCATCCTATCGTCCTGTGTGAAAAATAAGTAGATTTTAGATACGGAAATTAATGGTGACTAAATAAAATAGTCAGTTCATTTAATATAGAATTACTAGTTTTCACAGGAGGTCTTGTAAATTTGTACAATTCTACAAATCCAAACAAACCATGCTTTGTGGCTTAATTTTGAGTTGTTCTAATGATGCTAACAAGTTGCTAATCTTCCTGTTCGGAGTGGCCACAGAGGGTTATCTGGTCCACATATTTGATTTGAACTGGATCTTCAGTGGAAGGACTAAAACTGAACTGGCTCTTCATGGCTGGGCTAGAACTGAACTGGCTCTTCATGGCTGGGCTAGCACTGAACTGGCTGTTCATGGCTGGGCTAGCACTGAACTGGATCTTCAGTGGCTGGGCTAGCACTGAACTGGATCTTCAGTGGCTGGGCTAGCACTGAACTGGATCTTCAGTGGCTGGGCTAGAACTGAACTGGCTCTTCATGGCTGGGCTAGAACTGAACTGGCTCTTCATGGCTGGGCTAGCACTGAACTGGCTGTTCATGGCTGGGCTAGCACTGAACTGGCTGTTCATGGCTGGGCTAGCACTGAACTGGCTCTTCATGGCTGGGCTAGAACTGAACTGGATCTTCAGTGGCTGGGTTAGAACTGAACTGGCTGTTCATGGCTGGGCTAGCACTGAACTGGATCTTCAGTGGCTGGGCTAGAACTGAACTGGCTCTTCAGTGGCTGGGCTAGAACTGAACTGGCTCTTCAGTGGCTGGGCTAGCACTGAACTGGCTCTTCAGTGGCTGGGCTAGCTTCTTGCCCAGGAATTGAACCCAGGCCATTGCAACAAGACCGCAGGGTTCAGTTGCAGGACCACCAAGAGGCTACTAATAATGCTAAGTATTATAAGCATATGATAACCAGTTAACCAGGAAGACAATAACCTGATCATTTAGTTTACATCCTAACAGACTAATAATACAACATGCTAGGGTTAAATCATGCATCTAAACTACCTAACATAAAAAAATATCATCATTCAATCACTAGACACCAAAAATCATGGATTTCCAAAGGGTTTTTATTTTTATCTATATCGTTTCAATTCATGAGTAATGATAGAAACGCAATAATAAGACAACATGATTGTACTAATTGCAGTACAATACTAATTAAAGGCTTATAGTAGGAACTGAAGCCAATAAGCAGCAACATCAGCGACATCATGAGCATGCATATCTGTGAAGGAAAAGGGAATTCAAATCACCCAAGAGGCCTCGCTGTGAAAAGAAGACAAATGATCAGGAATGTGTGTGTGTGTGTCCTGCTAATGAGCACACACTTATTGTAGCATACAGTGAACGATTGATTTCGCATGAACCTTCCACTCTGGTGAATAAAGAAGGAGCAAGAGGCAGGAGACTCCTCTTCACTCCGCAGGAGAGTTTAAGACCCGTGGCAGCCGCAGGAGGCCTGCGTTTTATTAGCGCCGGCCATGACGCTTTGCCATTTCACATCTTTAATTACTTTGCCTTAATGAACCTTTTGTTGTGTATCATGGTTTACCATCTTTGAATTAAAACACTGCTCAGCCATGCAAGCCCGAGCAGGAGCGAGGCAGGTGATTATGGGTAATTGGAATTCAAAATGACGAGACCTGAGCACTGAAATGGCTTAACCTTTTCAGTTTCCTAAACCTTTACATGCACATGCAAAGAAACTGCATGCTAATTATTTTTATAATAGAATGCAACAATTTCATCCTCATGGTAAATATTGCTGAAGGTTTCCCTGAGCAGAAGAGGAGATTTCAGTAATCGAAAAAATGAAAAAAAAAAAAAAACCTTACATTTCAATTGTAAAAACCTGCATTTGAAAGATGATTGTAAAAGTCAGAACATGACCACTGAGGTCAAAAGGGACCATTTAAAAGTGTCTAAACATGGAAAAAATTTGAGCATTTGTGCTTACTTGATTTTTCAATAAATAAAAATGATTTTTTTTTTAAAGCCCACACATTACATTAAGGTCACTTTCACCTGTTCGTAATCAATGTCTTATTTACTCTCAAAGCCACACAGAGATTGAAACGCACACATACACAGAGAGACAAACAGATAGACAGACAGACACACAGAGACACACACACACAAACATACACAGACAGAGACAGACACACACAAAGACAGACAGACAGACACACAAACATACACAGAGAGACACGCACACACAAAGACGGACAGACACACACAGACGAAAACAAATAACAGACACACACACAAACATACACAAGAGAGACAGACACTCGCACAAAGACAGACACTCACACAAACATACACAGAGACAGACACACACACACACAGACAGACAGACAGACAGACACGTACACAAATACACACACAAACAAAGACAGAGACAGACACACACACAAAGACAGACACACACAAACATACACAGAGACAGACACACACAAAGACAGACACACACACAAACATACACAGACAGAGACAGACAGACAGACAGTCGCAGACACCAACATACAGAAAAGAAATACAGAGCAACCCAAATATGTGAAGTAGTTTTGGTTCAAGCAGAGAATGTACCGATAGGAAATCCAAAACACTTGGGCTTTCCCACAAACCAAAAGTTTTCATTTGGTATGTAGCTATTTTTTTATGAGAATAATATATTCACAGCTGAGTGACAAATCCGGATTAAGCTACACAGTCCCCTCCGGCAAGATCAATTAATTCATAATAATATTATTATTTACTGTAAACTAACTGTTTACGGTGTTTGATTATAATATATATATATATATATATATATATATATATATATATATATATATATATATATATATATATATATATATATAGAGCTTTGACTAAAAATGTAATGGCCTTGCTGTTACAATACTTTCAGAGGGCACATGCATACAACATGCTATTCAACATGTTGAAAATGAATCTATCCGGCTAAGAAGCTAGCCATAGTTGAGTCTTGCAGATGAGATGCGAGACAGGACTTCATCTCTTAGCATAAACATTAAAAGAAAATAATAATCATGAACTAAAACTGATGCATTTATCTAGCTAGCTATTTCACAGTATGTTATTATAGCATGTTAGCTATTCACCACCATTTAGATGAATCAATTTTCAGTGAATCCGAGCACAGGACTGGGCAGCACATTAGAGCTTTTATTTTAAGTGCTTGGACTAAAAGAAGTTGTCCAAACCTACTAACATGTATTAAATGTATTAGTCATCATATTAGACCTTTTAAAATAGAATCTCCCACCTTCAGGGTTATTGGGGCACGCAAAGACTCCTGAAAACTCCCATTTTGAGCTCCCATTACTAACCACGTGGAGCAATTCTACCTCTTGCACCGAAGTCTCAGACGAATCCCTTCCTAGTATCTGTAATACGCAGGCACCAGCCTCTATCTGCTCTGAACATTGCTCTCTACAACCAAGGTCCTCGATGCTATCAAAGCAATTCGGGTGCGTTTTAATCATTGGCAAAATCGAGCTGCTTTCCTCTCTCTCCTTCTTCCCTCTCGAGGCCCAGACACAATCCAATCACTCATAAGAGGCTCTATTGATTGAGCTAATCTTATTGGGATGCGGACTAAAGGAAGGGGAGAAAACACGATTGATCGCTTTTGTCCACGACACGTGTTGCTCTTGGACGGCAAAGGTGTTATCCCCTTTCATCTGCTGTTTAATCTCAGGGAAAGTTCTTGGAGACCCCCTGCTGTGTTCCCTGAGCACCAGATTTTCAAAGTTCTGCACCGCTGGTCCTTACAGAGGCGAGCTGTGATGGCTTAATTCAATCAAAGGACGTTTCAGAGAGATAGCATACAGTTTTGGATAAAAGAGCACAAGAAGCGAGTAGGCATTTAAGTTATTGGATCTTTGCTAATGCAGTCATGTCTGGCATTTTGTTTTAAAGGAAACAGCAATTTTGGACATCAGGGAGATTCATGCTGTACTTAAATGTAGACAGAGGAAAAAAAAGGAAAACTTTAGTCTCGGTTTAGAGTAAATAAATGAATGAACAGGAAAAACAAGGGGAAAAAAAGAAAAGCTACTAACTAACTAACTAACTAACTAACTAACTAACTAACTAATAAAGACATATTAAAAATATATTTCTTGTTTTTACCCATACAAATAAATATGTTTTAAAACAGAAAAGTTGTAATGTATTTTATTAAAAATATTTATTAAAAAATGAAAATAAAATCATGTCATGAATTTTAATGCAAGCAAATATTCAGCTCAGGCAAAACAAATGTAAAAAATGATGCAGAGATACAGCTTCATTCATAAACATCATTTTATCAATTTAGACTGATGTGCAATTTATAACTCCACATTCACTCATTAATAAAAGTGATGAATGACAGAGTAAAACTGACAGATAGCCCACCCAAACAGAAACCTGGTATTAAAAGAGAAACCTTCTTTTTAATATATGCTGTACAAATATCCTGGAAAGTATGTAGAACACGTAGAAAAATTGTACTGAGTCACTGAGTAAACCTGTGTGAAAACTGACTTCTGGTCCTGAATGATTGTTTGTGTTAGGATATGCCTCCTGCCAATCATTTTATAGCCTCTCTACAGACCACTGCAGATCTTGGGAGTAGAGCATTTGTGAACATGAACAAGAATCATTCAAATGTCAAACTTGACTAACCTTTAGAGACCTAATATAAAAAATACTAATCTTACCTAAGTCACCTTTAAGGAAGCCAACAGCTGTTTAGGGCTAAGCCCATATTCCAAGCATACGAGGCAGTGTTAGGGAATTATATTTCAGATAAAACTAAACCGAAAACAGCATTATAACACCTAAATTAAGGCGGAATTATACTGAGAATGTTTGAACATGTTAATTAAATGGACCTTGTTTGGGGATTAATCTGCACGCCAATTCCCTTTGTGGATTAAATTAAAAGTGAGCAAAAGCAAATTTCCCAGACTGACCTTAAATAATGTTTACAGAAAGGTTGGAAATCCATCACTGGTAATTTAAACAACAGTTTACTTCAGAGCAACAGCACAGCCTTAAATTTCCCTTAAAGAAGCTTTCTTGAGTTTCTTCTTGCTCAAAAGTATGAAATTCTTGATACTGAACATGATCGCAAAGAGATTGTTCGTCCTTTGTAAGGTGCCACCGACTGGTGATTGCGAGTCTCGCTCTCTATAGACCTGCTTTTTCTACAAACGGTTGAAGAAATGCTGCAAATTTATCACCCAGCTCGGCCGCAATTACCTGAGGAGAGGCCACGTGAGCCGGATCAATAGAGCACAAAGCGCCGGGCCATTGACCGGCGGCCATGACAAAGTGCCCCAACGGCTTTTTGTGAATCCCTTCAATAAAAGAAGCAGATTATTGGCCTTCCTGCACTTTTTGATTAACGTTGAGATGGGAACAGTATTATTACAAAGCTATTGTTTGACAAGAAGGTGTTGCTAAGACTGGGAAAGTAAGTGAGGAAAAAGGCACACTAACTCGTTTTTATTAACTCATTACCTAACAGCTCACTCAAACAGATGCTAAAAGGTTGCACAGGGAGATGGAATATGGCACAAGAAACTTTCAGAAGTAAGAGCTGTGTCTAAGTTGTGTTTTTCCTCCTTGTCTTCAGCAGGGGGCTGAAGTGAGTCGAGCTGACTCACCGCATTCGCACATCGTGCTCGAGCGGAACAACTATTTCAGACACTTCTTTTTTTTCTAAGGGAGAAAATCTTTAGGAAAATAGGTAGGAGAAGAAAAAAATGGCTCTGATTTTTTGCTTTTCCAGGAAATCCAGGACCTCAGAGCAGCAATTTGTGCCCACGTACAGAGCAGTTTGTGGGCTGAGGAGAGGCGAAGAAGGGAGGATCAGCAAAGAAGAGCAGATCCAGACACACACTGCAGTCAGCTCAATGCGATAAAACACGTTAGGAAGTTGCGGAGTAATAGATTTTAGCTGCTTGGCCACCCTTCCCACATGGTTTCCCCTTTTAATAGTTGGTAGGGTACGAGGGGTGGGGGCAGGAAAGGAAGAAAAAAAGGGGTGAAGTCAGCAAAACAAAATGCCGCCGTTAAATCATCTCTGCAGATCCTGTGTCAGGGCTGTAATAGGAAAAGAGGCCATCGTCGGAAAGGTTACTGCTTGTCCAGATCTCTCGCTCTCGCTCTCTCTCTCTCTCTCTCTCTCTCTCTCTCTCTCTCACACACACACACACACACACAGTCTTCAAGCAGCATACAATCTGACTCATTGAGCTATTATCAATTCGAAGTAGTTTAAGTTCCCATAACGAGTAACATTATAATCATTGGCTCATTTGTAATCAATCACACGGCTGTTAACTTCTCAACTCTGATTGATCAGAAGGCGATGATTCATTTTCTGTAAAAACACGCCTTAGACTGTAGACTATAGTCCAGGCTACAAGGTAAAGCATAGATTTATATTCACTCTAAATAATATTGTTTCTAATCAAACAACTTGCACAGAGTTTTTCAGACGTTTTCTGTAACGGGACGATTATTCCGCATTTAGGGAAAAAGCCATATAGGGAGACTCCCTTTACAAATGAGGGATTTGTCGACCTCGCCATCTTATAGAGTCCGAGGAAAATGACAGAGGCTGATGAGCGAACAAGTGTTTAAAGCTGTTATATACTGTATACTGTTACAGAGCAAATCTATGACGAGTCGTTCTTTTAATTATTCGAATGTTGTTAGCGTTGGAAAATTTCAGTTGTACAAGGGGGAAATTCTGTTGGACCTTCGGGTTGGAATAACGAACTAAAACACCCCGATGTTGATTATATTTATATAACAGTACCTCGTATTGTGTTTCATTTACTCCTCAGTGAAATCTTAAATATATTGTTACTAAATAATTGTAAGTCAGTTTAACACTGATGGCACGAACGAACACATACAACCCTTATGTTTAGTCTCGTGTGTATCAATAGTTATGTCTCTTTGCTCTCTTTCTATAACAAGCTCACATTTTTAGTCAAAACTTATGTCTGATATCTAAAATGTTTTACGAAGCAGAGCTTCAAGTGCTTGTAAATAAACATTGCCTGCAAATATAACATCACCTACTAGACTTAGCTCAAGAACAGGGCTTATTTTATTCCAATGTTATCAAAATGAATATTCGTGCTGGTTTATTTAGAAGCCTAAATAGTATAAAAAGTGAAAAGAATCTCTAAGAAAAGCCTAGCACTATGCTATCAATGGAGGTTGATAGAAAATAATGCCTTCATGACTGAGGTTCACAAGTTTAGCTAACAGATGTTGGAGTGATATGAAAGTAAGAGCTAGAAACACACCTTTCACACTATCTACTTCCTTTCCCATCCAGTGAATGTTTTGGTTGATGGTGTGTTTGGCTTGACTATGATTTGAAAGGAAAGCCATGTTCAGGTGGCCCCTGTATCATATGACTGTAAATAAGTAAATTAATAAGGAGACATAAAACTGTATGGCACGGTACACAGAGTGAAGTCTGCTCCGACAGTCCTAGCACAAAATGTCTAGGCTCAGAGTTCTGGTGGGCTTTTGTGTGCTGCTCATCGCTGCCACTGTTGTTGTATAAGCACAAATGGTGCTTGTCTGCTGCCAGGCACACTGAGCTTTTTGTTATGCCGTTAACCAGATTTCCCCATGAAAGCTCTCTCCGCTCTCTTGCTCTCAGTGCTGTGAGCTTGGCACAGGGAAGCAGAGAAGGATGAAGTGAGAGGAAGGATCATGGAGGAACAGGGAGCCATATGATTGTGTGCTTGGTTTGGTGAATGAGAGAGAGATGAAGCGGGGAAAAACAGCGCGCTGAGACATGCTGGAGCCCATCCCAGCTAAAGTAAATAGATCATAATAAACACTGTGTATGAATCCACCTCTCTCATTTACTGTGCTTCACTTGTTCGTTTTTTTTTTTTTTGTCCCGTCCCGAGTATGTCTAGCAGAGCGGATCCTGTCGGACACGCATGCCATCCCTGAAAATAAATCAGCTAGGACAGGAGGGGACACGCGCGCACACACAGTGCACTACAAGCCAACGCTCGGCGCTATTAATTAGCCCAACCGAGAGTCATTCATCACAGCGGCAATAAGGTGAAAAAGTCAAGAGTTTATTACAGCTCGCACAATGCCGAGGCCACAGCTCGGGGACCCCACACACGCACACACACGTACACACACGCACACACACACGCGCACACACGCACACACTATCACACATACACACTAAGGTTTAAAATGGTAAGGAGAATAATAAAAACTGACATAAATACATAAATAATTTAAAGATTCCATTTTAAAATGAGTGCAAAAAAGGTTTTTTTTGTTTTGTTTTCAAAATCAATCACAGATGATAATGATGGCATGAAAGGCACATGACAAATACACAACTGCTCAACTGGTGCAACATCCATTTCAAAATGGGTCACAATCTCACACCATACAATATCCTACAGTATGCAATTTACAGCTATCTTGGACGTAAACATAAAATGCAAGTCAGAGCTTCTAAACACCATCGTAGTGGAAAGAAAATCAGCAATCGTTCTTCGATAGGATGTAAACAAATAGTATGATATAAACCATGCGTCTACTGAAAATGGATACCTAGCTAGATAGATAGATAGATTCAGTCTAAGCTGACAACGTTTGCTGGAAAAGTTTCAAGTATGGTTGCCGGAAAGTACACAACACATTAACAAACCAAAAGTGAAAATCAGAAAACACACTATAACTAAGAACATTAGGGAAACTACAGCAAAACTACAGACACTAAAGCAAAACTACAGCAAATCTACAAACACTAAAGCAAACCTACAGACACTACAGCGAATCTACAGACACTACAGCGAAACTATAAACATTAAAGCAAAACTACAGACTCTACAGCAAAGCTATAAACATTACAGCAAATCTACAGACACTACAGCAAAACTACAGACTCTACAGCAAAGCTATAAACATTACAGCAAATCTACAGACACTACAGCAAAACTACAGACTCTACAGCAAATCTATAAACATTACAGCAAAACTACAGACTCTACAGCAAATCTATAAACATTACAGCAAAACTACAGACTCTACAGCAAATCTATAAACATTACAGCAAAACTACAGACTCTACAGCAAAACTACAGACTCTACAGCAAAACTACAGACTCAACAGCAAATCTACAGACACTACAGCAAAACTATAAACATTAAAGCAAAACTACAGACGCTACAGCAAAGCTATAAACATTAAAGCAAATCTATAAAAATTAAAGCAAAATTACAGACTCTACAGCAAATCTACAGGCTCTACATCAAAACTACAGACTCTACAGCAAATCTACAGGCTCTACATCAAAACTACAGACTCTACAGCAAAACTATAAACATTACAGCAAAACTACAGACTCTACAGCAAATCTATAAACATTACAGCAAAACTACAGACTCTACAGCAAAACTATAAACATTTCAGCAAAACTACAGGCACTAAAGAAAAACTACAGACTCTACAGCAAGACTAAAGTCTTTATAGCAAAACTACAGACTCTACAGCATAGCTAAAGACTTTACAACAAAACTACAGACAAAACTAACACTACTGCAAACCTATAGACACTACAGCAAACCAATATATACACCACAGGAAAGCTGTTTGCTGTTGCAATTTTTGTTTTGCTGTTGCGTTTTCTGATTTTTAATTCATATTAAAGTACTATTAGATTTTCTATTGCTTCCGCAGTTATTATTATAGCCTTTACGTTTTATCATAGCATTCTCTGATTTGCGTTTTCGGTTTGTTACCATGTCCTGCACTTAATGGCGACCATATTAAAGGGCATGAAGACTTAAGAATCCCACATGGGGACAATTCCCAGCTATCGCGACAGAATATAAGGCAGCAGAGCTGTCAAAAAGCACTGTGTGAGCCATCGTAAGGGCACATCACAATTCTGCCTACACATGGCAAAAATAAAAAAGTAAGCAATACCAGCAACACACACACACACATATACACACACACACACACACACACACACACACACACACAGAGCTTGCTAAACCTTCTAATTATTTTCTCGACTGATCATTATGAACTACATTGTAAATATCACTTGTCATATTGATATAGAGTCAGTAAATATATAATCTACAAGAAAGAAATACTGTTGTTTTTTTTTTTTGATTTCTCTACTCACTACATTCTATTTCACACAGCATAGGCAATAAGAAATGAGAGCAGCACAGGGTTCAGTTCTAAAGCAATCAACGTGTGTTAACAGAGAGAATAGACAACATTCAGGTTAAAAACAAGGGATTACAGAAAGATGGCAGGCAAAGAAGAAAAAGAGAGGGCTGCACGGAATTGTCCAGGATTGCACAAAGGCCACTTGAAGCAGGCAGCTACATATCCAGCGTCAGAGATACTGTCCAGTACACGTTCGTAAACTTTAACATCTCCATCCAAAATGGCTACCTAAAAGTCCACAAGATCCTCTTAGTCCTCTTATAGAATCCACTGCGGCACCCTTTAAAATCCCTTTAATTCGCAAGCTTTCGATTCCATGTGTAATATGAAATTTGAAAAAAAGAAAGAAAGAAAGAAAAAAAGTGCTTTAGCTCCTGAAAGTTTCTCTGTGGACCAAAAGAGTCAACGTGTTAAATTCCATGGTTCTGAGCAGGAAGTGATGTCAAAGGAGACGGTCAGAGGAGGCCGTCGTCTGCGAACTTCCTGCCCCGACCTGGACGCCGCTTTTCGTAACGATTTAATCTGCCTCTCTCTCTTTTCTCTTTCTCCCTCTCTCTGTCCCTCTCTCATCTGTCCCCAGATTTTTTAGGGAGGAGCGTAGGTGAGGTGGGAGAGGTGGCGCCCGGCTCTCACGACCTGTTCAACGCAAAGATAGAGCAGTCAGTCAGGGCAGCACACCTTCACGCCACAGCTAAGGCCTACACAAATCAGATCATCAAGAGTACTTCACTTCATGCCGCAAGACAATTTACAGTTCACTGCCGCTGTTGGTCTAGTTTTTAAAATCTCACTGTGAATCAAAGAAGAAAAGTTCTCACGCCAATCAGTTGATCTCATGCCAAGCAGTTCCAACCTGTAAAATGCCATGACTGCAGGTACAACACTGATCATCAAATCTCACCATGACTCGAGTTTCCATCCCTTTTGTTGTGTATCATAATTAAAGCAGAAATCCTTCTGGTATTATTCACTAACTACGATGAAGCTAAAGAGAAACGTATATAGTGTATAAGCTATATATAAAGTACAGATAATGACTAACATTCTGATATGCTGAACTTAAGAATTCGGGACATTCATTGCAACATATACATAAATAACTGGTTCGGGACACTAGTCTGTTTACAGAAAAGCGTGTGCTATGTTTACTTACAGAAATACATCTGAAAAATATTTGGTTCACTTCCTGCAGTCAGGTTGATTCAGGATCGAATCATTCTCACTGCAATCCGAACTATTCTAGAACATGCTTCCAAACCGGACTGAATCCGTCTCACTCGAGGTGCTGTCATGGTTTTGTGTTTGAACCGAACATTTATAATTCTCACTCTAACGTGTGGTTCGATTCCAGTAAGAAAGCGGACTGACTCGGAATCGACTCACGACGTTAATCGAATATTTGAGTTTCAGGTCAACGTATTTTGTGTAGACGACAGCTGCCAAAATGAGCTGCGGGGTGCAAGCTGAGCCAAAGGACAGAGCTGTAGTGCTGCAGAAACACAATGTGTTCTGGATATTAGAAAGGAAGAGAATAATGAATCACATGATCTAGAAATCGCACTGAATCGGTCACGGCGTAGCAATAAAGCACGGAAAGATAAAAGGAGTTCATTGAAATGAGCAAATGTGACAGTGATGTTAAGAGAAGTTAAAAGAAGTCTGTTGTGGTTATATTAGTGAAAAAGAAATTTGTTTAATCATGAGCAAAATTGTGTCTCTATACACACACACACACACACACACACACAAACATGTGCGACACACTCTCACCCACCGGACGAGGTTCTCGTTGTCGCCAGGCCCTTTGCAGGTTGTACACTCCGTCCTCGTGTCGTCAGCTTTAGGTTTTTTTTGCAGCACCGATTGCCGCTGCCTTCGTTCCCGCGGTGCCGGTTCCTATGGAAACGCAAGCTATTAGAGCAGTGTGTGTGCATCTTAGGCTATGAGTGTAGAAGAGCTGAGGGTGCTGTGCAAACATTCTCTTGTCCTTCTCTTTGCAATATTAGAGACAGATAAGACAGAAAGATAGCATTACTAGAAGAACGGGGAAGTGAGAGTTCACCTCTATCTTGTCTTCTTCGCAGATAGACACCCTTTTCCTCTTCTGGCCCCGGGTTCTCTGTTTAAGACAAAATAAAATCCTTAAATAGACTCAGAACACTAATGAGTTCAAAACAATAGCACAAGTCTTTTTCATCACATCTGAGAGTTAATTTGCCTGTAACAGGCTGTATTGTAGCTGGCTATTGTAGTGAGACACAATGCTCCTCAGTTCAACTCCATCACTACTGTTGGTTCACTACTTCACCCTGTTGGTTCATTTCACAATGACTCACTAGATTTCACTGTAAAAATAAATAAATAAATAAAATAAAATAAAATAAAATAAAGAATGTGTCTGGATGTCTCTTCCTAAAATGCAGACAATTAAGTATATGATTCAATAGAGTTGTTTTATTATTGATTCTGTATTGCATGAAGGAATTGTTTTTATTAAATGTGCGATGGCCTGGAAACCTTTTTATGACGAACTGTTTTCGGATGGATGGATGGATGGATGGATGGATGGATGGATGTTGGTTAGATGGATGTTTAAGTCTCCAGATGGAATGGTTGGATGGGTGAATGTATGGAAATGTGGGTTGATTGGTGGATGGATAGATGGCTGGATTGTTGTTTCGTTAGTTTTAGTGGCAGCCATATTCTAATAAAACACACTGATTTTTACGGTCAGTATTAGATATGTATACCAGGAAGTAGTAGCGTCTGGTAGACGATGAATTCTGGTAGCTCAGTGTATTCTCCTCATCTACATAACAGCTAATAAAAAACATCAGTGCAGCGCAAATCAAATCAAACACTGGCATCTTAACTGGACGCTGCGTGCGCCTTTTTTTAAAAAGGGGGAAGAAAAATCGACAACATATTTAAACAGATTGGGAAAACAATTCCATCTGTCGCCTTTGGCTTGCCATCACACGGCAGATGGAACGCTTATCATTATAAATGCTAACTGCCTCCGCACTGCCAGTTGGCTCTTGAAGCCTTCACCGAACAAAGCTGCTCATTTATTTCGTTTATTCCGTACCGGCAGTCTCGATTAAGGGAACCTATTAAAGGCAGAGCTTCTGATGGAGGAGATGCGAGCAGGTAGAGGGCTGACGTGAGCAAAATCTCGGTTTCGTTCCGCTCACGGAATTAAGATGATTTGGCTAAAATCGATCTGTTAATTAAATCCATCACTGCGCTTTTAACGAGGCTCGAGTCGATTCTCAAAGGAGTAGAAAAATTATCCAAGCGCATGGAAGAACAGGAACGCTGCAGTGGCACTGAGAAGTGATCACATACTGTTTACTGAAAAAGTTAGCATTCCCATCCAACCTACCTCCACAGTTCCTAGGTGGAGAAAAATGTACCTATATTTAACAATCAATAAAAATAAAATGGCAGAAATTAAACATTCGAGGTGTCCAGCAACGAGACGGCGATCTAAAACATACGGTAAACACAAATAAACATGTATAAAGCATTTTTGCAGCTGCTTTCATCCAGAGCGACTTGCATTTGTTTCATTTATACAACTGAGTATTTCAGGGTTAAGAACCTTATTCAAAGGGCCCAGTGGTTGTTAGATTAGTGGTCCTGGGATTTGAACTCACAACCTTCAAATCAGTAGTCCGATGTCTTAAACACTGAGCTACCACTTTCTTCGAGATGCATATACAGAGTTATAAAAAAGAAAATTAGTCAGTTTTGTCATAATTCTCTCAGCTTCCAGATCTGATTTGAGAACAGCAGGATTTTAGCAATTTTTAATAGTTAGAAAAGACAGAAGAGTAGAAAAGAGAGCAGAGATAAAGAAGGTGAAAAAAAAAATCACTGGTAATATACTTACATACACTGGCAATTTCTTTTGCTTTACTTGCCATTATCTCCTATATTTGTCTATAGGGTACTGTATTTTACCCATGCTTTATTAACCTGACTGCATGAACAGCTGGATGAAACATTTCCACCCATCAGAGATGCCCTTGGTTTCTAAATTAACATTTCGTGAGAAGGACCCAGAAATGATAGCTCTGATTCCAAACCAGACAAAAAGGTGTAATAAAATATCACCGTGACATTTATGAATTCGCTCGGTCAGGCCCTTTAAAGAAGGCAGGTTCTGAGTGACTGGGACACACAGGGGCAGAACATCAGTGTAAAATTTCTCTACCTAGTCTAAAGTGGAGGTTCGGCAGGAGGTCGATTAGCTGCTTCTGATAAATAGGGAAGTGGCTTTACGAGGGCTTTGCGCTGCTGCTGTGGTGCCGTGTTAAAAGGCATTAAGAATGCAAACGTGGGGCTCCTTTTAGCGGCTGCTGCACCGCGGTGTGTGTCTGAAGATAAATGCTGCATTGAAGTGCCTAATTCCAGCAGAGAGAGAGAAAGAGAGAGAGAGAGAGAAAGAAAGTGTGTGTGTGTGTGTGTGTGTGTATGAGTGAGTGAGTGAGTGAGTGAGTGAGAGCGAGCAGGGGGTGAGGGCTTTAATCCAGCTGTTTTCTGTTGAAACTCACAGAAAAATACATTAACTGTACACCAGGGGTGAGACAATATATCAGTATGATGCCATGCACCATAACACCAAAATCTAAAATACTTCAATTTATAATTGTAATGTTAGAGATGCACATAAAATGATAAGATGAACGATAAACAATCACCCCGGCCACCACGCAGCACCTTGTGCTCTATGAAGTAAAACCAATGGGAGTCTATGGACCCATAATTGAAAGAAAACGCACACTTAATATCGATATTGTGGTATTGTTTAAAACATTTCATCCCTAACACATCTATCTGTCATCCCAAATTTTTAACTGTTGCTTAACCCAAGCTCAAGTCTCATATCTCAGGTACCTCAAACCCGCCAAAATTCTCTCCAAGTAATTGAGCCCAGTTAAGACTTACTGTACACACTCCTGATAACCTCCAGGTATGGTAGTAGGACTCGGATCCCAAACTGTTGAGTTGATCCGTCTAGAACGTCATCTCTGGCTTCGCATACACTTAATGTTCATAGTATTTATGAGATCATTTAGGAAACGACACACAATCTTCTTCTGAATGTCATTCTCTTGTCAATAAATGTGCAGATATCAGTGAGGGCAAAGCGCCAAACTCTCTCTACAGCCTGAGAAACTAGACGATACACTAAACTCCGAGAAACATGATCGAGAAATAAAACGCATGTATAAGGCTAACGAAGTGATATTATACTGTTTTTTTTTTTTTTTAATTTGTAATTATCTAACAGAACGCAGACATAGACCATGATATCAAACCTTTTGCTTCTGCAGCTAAAGCTAACACACACAAACCTGATCAGTCAAGAGGAGATTAAACAGCAGGCTTAAAGCGCAAGGCAAACACTGGAAGCTTTTCGAATTGTGCGGCTTTTCCTGTAAAATTCATTATCGCTCGATAGGCGCCACACTTTCAACGTGCCTTCAGTCAATCCTTCTAAACAATAAAAGGCTTAGTATTTTATCTCCGGAGAAACGCGATGTAAAAGGTTTTGAGGTGCAATTTACCAAAATGAGCTTTCACAAAAAGAAAGCAGTCGCGACCTTGAGAAGTCTGAGAGAACGGACCATAGAGCGCGTCGATTATCTCTCATTAGCGAGGGCCGAGCGATCAATTAGAAATCAATTAACAAGGCCGCTTTGCCTGGAGAGATGCAAAGATTAAGACTAGAAAGAGTGAATAGATTAAGACTAGAGTAAGTGAATTAACAGAAGCTCAGATGCTTGCAAGTTGCAAGATTTCGTGAACCGTATCCCATTTCTTTCAAAGTTTGTTTCGAAACCTATGACCCGAGCCATGAAAGCAGAGCAGCAAAGTGATTTTTATTAAATAAATAAAATAAAATAAAATAAAATAAAGAGTTCAGAAATACAGATTACACTGTACATCAAAAGGTGCCTGGGAACCAGCCGGTATTTATGTAATCAAAGATACTTGTTACTTAGTGTACAAAATAAATCTGCACGGCTCAGTGCAAATCATGACCAAGCAAAAAAAAAAAAAAAAAAAGGTTTTTAAAAGAAGACGTCATCCATTCAGGACACTTCCACAGACTTGTTAAATTGCTGAGTCTTAAAGCTAGAGCTGGATGACATTGCTGTCTCGAATCTCATCCTTGTCTACAATGTTTAGGAGTAGAGCGTATATAACATCTAGATTTAACATAATACCGATGTGTTTAACTTCGAAACTGTTCCATATTTAAAAAAATGGGAAATTGTTTAATGGACATACATTTAAGTATAAAAATGATAAACTATGATTTGACAGTTCGATGAGGCAAAATCATCAGCTTCGTGAAATTAACACACCACCAGGCTGCTGCTTATTATTTTTCTGCTGTGGCATGTTTTAATGGCTCACTTTATCCTATGAAAGACTCCAAAAGATAAGTACCTGGGAAAAGCAACGTTTGAGACACATCCACAAGTGTTGATCATGGGATACCATCGGTGTCAGTTTGTTACCTTTACTAACACATATATAACATGTCAGTTATGTGTATATGGTGTGTGTGTGTGCACATGATGATCAGTGAACATTCTGAATCCCCATGACACCCACCGTGCCCCTCAGCTGAAGTTTTTTCGGCTCAGGTGACATGTCCTGAGGGATGAATTTGATTGGCCCTTTGATCTGTCTTCTGGACCTCTTGGTGCCATCGGGAAGCGTCTCCATGGCGATGTCTGCCTCATCGCTGCTGGCCTGGTCGCACTCAGAACACTGCCTAAAAACAGGAAGGATAAATGACAAGTCACTTTGGGTCTCTATTATTGATGGGTAATATATTTGTAGAAAATAGCTTTACGATGAACTAAAGCTACACAAACGCCTCCGAAGACGTCTGCAAACCGGAACAGATAATCAGAATAAAAAAATGTTTATACGGCCCGATATTCACATCAGTATGTTGTATTTTAAAATGTATAAATTATGCACAGCTATAGAGCTTTCGAATAGAATTATGAGACCTTTCTATTGGAAGTTGAATGGGTTTCCATTATAATGCGCATGCTGAATATGAATATCAAGGTTTACTCCAGAGCGCTGTTGAATTCTCACATCTGATTGGCCGGAAGGTGTTCGTTCATTCTCTATTCTTGAACAGCATCACTGACGCTACTTCTACAACGAAAACGTCTATACTAACAACTCAATCACAGGGACCCATCATGGAGGACGCTCTATGTAATCTAAATCTGACACACGATGACGTGGGAAAATTCTCTGAAAATCTCTAAATGTTCTCTGAAACAGGAAATTTCTCATTGACAAGCTACATTTCATTGTTCTTACTAAACTGAAGAAATCACGAAGGAACGAGTTTGAATACCTCCAGAAGTAATAAGGAATTAAACCGTTTTGTGGACGCTTCACTGCATCAAACAAACAAAAGTGCAATATTTTGGTCATTAATAAACAAATATTTGTTAGTAAATATGAAAAATCCTTGCTTCTGATTGGCTGTTTTTGAAACCCAGCTTTGGTTGAAACTGATCTTGATCGTAACATTAACATAAACAGTAATATTCATACAGTAAGAAACTATTAATAGGCTAAAATAATAAGAAGTCATTACAATAATCATATCGCATAGTATACTGATATGCGTGCCGGAGGGTAACCAGGGCGTCAATTATGCCAAGTTGTTTTCATATTTGTAAGGAAAAATATATCCGTACAACCTCAAAGAAATACAGACAGCTGACTCCTCTAATTCTGTCCGACCGCTATAAATATTGACGATTATAATTACATGTAATTTTGCATCCCCGTCAAATGTTATTTTGCGGTACTAATTTACACCTGGCTGTGAACGGCATCGCACTACTTTTACATGGATTACATGAATTACGCAAATCAAAAGCTTGAGGCTATCATCAAACAAACGCACGAGGGCAGCGTCTATGATACCGCTTTGACTGACAGCTTAATCATAGGAGCAAATCCTTAAACTTGACTACCAACTGTCGAACCAACACACAGCTTTTCGATTAGCTTATCTCATAAGAAATATCTAATAAAGATGAGTGCTGATGTTGGCGCAAGGAATATTGCTCGTTAAGTGCAAGATAAATCTTTCCCCTTATGTTCGTCCGTATGGAGTACATCGTTTAGATCCTGCTTAGTATTTTTTCAGGGTTTTTTTTTGCACACCAGTAGCTATTCTTGGTTTTCTTGGGCATTCGGGTGAGAGGTGGATCCAGGCAGCCCAGGTGGTAGTGAAGCTTGCATGTGTCGCACAGTAACAGGAGATGCTGGTCTTGGTTCTTCTTACAGATCCCACAGCTGCAAATGAGAGAAACACAAACATAGGTAAACTGATCAGATCAGTAGCACGACTCTAATTATCTATTATTTGGTGTTCCAGAAATAATGTGATGTCTTAAATTGTTATGAGTAAGAGTAAAACAGAGGTTGGTGAGCGAGCGACTGTTTATAGCTGCTGTAACGAAGCATATAAAGTAAGAAGAGGAAATAACTTGTTTTTTTACGAACACACGCTACACAAAGTTAAACAAAAACAACACACAATCAAAAAGAATGATGGTTAAGAAATATAATCCATCTATCTATTCTCTACACTGCTTATCCTGCTGGTTTGCAGGGAACCTGGAGTGTGTCCTTGGAGACTGAACGCACAAGGCAGCGTAACACACTGGAAAGGATGCCAGTTTATTTCAGGACACAATACAGAACACACACACACACACACACACACACACACACACACACACACACACACACACACACACACACACACACACACACACACACACCCGTTCATGTCAATCATCCCACAACGTCTGTCTTTGGACTAGTGAAAGAAACTGGAGTACCCAGTGGTGGAGGTGGGAATCGAACCCCCAACCCTGAAGGTGTGAGGTAAAGGAAGTCTATGAAATCTAATAATCATTCATTCATTCATTAATTTTCTACCGCTTATCCGAAATCTCAGGTCACGGGGAGCATGTGCCTATCTCAGGCGTCATCGGGCATCGAGGCAGGATACACCCTGGATGGAGTGCCAACCCATCGCAGGGCACATACACACTCTCGTTCACTCACACACTACGGACAATTTTTCCAGAGATGCCAATCAACCTACCATGCATGTCTTTGGACCGGGGGAGGAAACCGGAGTACCCGGAGGAAACCCCCGAGGTACGGGGAGAACATGCAAACTCCACACACACAAGGCGGAGGTGGGAATCGAATCCCCAAACCTGGAGGTGTGAGGCGAACGTGCTAACCACTAAGCCACCGTGCCCCCCTATATTATAATCATATACATTTTTAAATAATCTGCTCTACTATAAAGAATCTCTACACTAGAGTCACTCATTGGAGAGCCTGTGTTGCCAAGTTTAGTTAAAAGAAACTAGAGTTTCGTTAGTTAGAAGAAACTCTAGTTTGACATTTGACCTCGATGTGACCTTGACTCTGTTTGGGTCAATTCCAAAATCTAATCAGTTGCCGATTACAAAGATAATTCCAAATCCGTCCTACGATCATTGAGCCACTTGTTCTTTAGATATCATGCTAATGATTTGTCTTGGATGGATTGACACAGACAGACAGACAGTCTGAAAAGATAATGCCTCAAGCTCTCAATGGCAGAGGCACAAAATTCTAAAGCTAGATAGAACAGCTGATATCTTGTTCTTTCTAGTTGGAAATATTTATACATCAATAAGCCAAATCTTGTGAATATTAGCTTATAGTAATAATGATGATTATAATTTTGTGTGCTTTTACTCTAGCTGCTGCTTTAATGGAATTCAGCTGACACACACACACACACACACAAACAAACACAAACACACACACACACACACAAAAACACACACACACACAAACAAACACAAACACACACACACACAAAAACACACACACACAAACACACACACACACAGAAACACACAGACACACACAAACACACACACACCCTAATGATCGCTTATAGCAAGATATTAACATGAATTGCTCAGTAACAATTGTAATGAAATATCACGCTGGCCTTTATTATTTATATGTTACTTTTTTTTGTGTTGAAATAAAAAAAAAAAAACGTCTTAATACCTTAATAATAATAACTTAATAACTTTATGTAATGCTGAATTAATGAGTCATTATATCAATGTCTTAAAATACAGAGAATAAGTTGACATAATGACATGAAATTCGACAAGCTAATGACTGGAAATAATGACATAGTGTCTTGGAGTTTTGAGTCCAAATAGCATTTTGACAATGTGTCGTACAGGGCTTCAAAACAACTAGGGTACGTGTCCAAAGTGCTGAGATCTTCTTTTCTTACATTAACAACTGAAACTATTTTATCTTGGTTCACAACTGAAACAATTAAATGATATTTGCACATTTAGTGATAATTAATCCTATGATTTTTCTTATGAATTAAAAAACAAAACAGACCAGACACCTCATACATGATGTGTATGTAAAGTGTGTATTTTTTAAATAAATTACTCCTTGTCATGTTTCTCAAATCATTCCTGAGGATCAGGGAAAGCTGTTAATATAAAGAGTTGTACTTGCTCTGAAACAGTACAGAATAAATGGAAAGTTTCTCAGCAGAACATTACACAGAGCATCACACTGACGCCACCGAATTAACTCTCACTCGCACGCACTCACTCACTCGCGCACTCACACACACGCTCTCACTCGCGCACTCACACACACGCTCTCACTCGCGCACTCACACACACGCTCTCACTCGCGCACTCACACACACTCTCTCACTCTCACACACTCTCTCACTCTCACACACTCTCTCACTCTCACACACTCTCTCACTCTCACACACTCTCTCACTCTCACACACTCTCTCACTCTCACACACTCTCTCACTCACACACACTCTCTCACTCACACACACTCTCTCACTCACACACACTCTCTCACTCACACACACTCTCTCACTCTCACACACTCTCTCACTCTCTCACTCTCACACACTCTCACTCTCACACACTCTCTCACTCTCACACACTCTCTCACTCACACACACTCTCTCACTCACACACACTCTCTCACTCGCACACTCTCTCACTCGCACACTCTCTCACTCGCACACTCTCTCACTTGCACTCACTCGCGCACTCTCACACACTCTCTCACTCGTGCACTCTCACACACTCTCTCACTCGCGCACTCTCACACACGCTCTCACTCGCGCACTCTCACACACGCTCTCACTCGCGCACTCTCACACACGCTCTCACTCGCGCACTCTCACACACGCTCTCACTCGCGCACTCTCACACACGCTCTCACTCGCGCACTCTCTCTCTCACACACACTCTCACACACACACTCTCACACACACACTCTCACACACACACTCTCACACACACACTCTCACACACACACTCTCACACACACACTCTCACACACACACTCTCACACACACACTCTCACACACACACTCTCACACACACACTCTCACACACACACTCTCACACACACACTCTCACACACACACTCTCACACACACACACACAAACACACACACAAACACACACACGGCCCTATAAGTGATTTAAAGAAAGCATGATTCATCAGACAAGGCCACCTTCTCCCATTGCTCCCCTGTCCTGGTCTGATGCTCACATGTCCATTGTAGGTGCTTTGGGTGTTGGACAGGATTCAGCATGAGCACTCTGACTGCAGCCACACAGCCTCATACTCAGCAATCTACAATGCACTGTGTTCTGGCACCTTTTTATTCCAGGCAGCATTCATTTTTCAGTAAACTGTGCTACATTAGCTCTTCTGTGAGATCAGACCGGACGAGCTTGCCCTGCATCCCCACAAGCATCAGCAAGCCTTGGTGCTCATGATCCTGTCACTGGTTCCCCAGTTGTCCTTCCTTGGACAGCTTTTTGTAGGTACTAATCATCCCACTGCACTGGGAGCAACGTAAAATCCAGAACCAGTCGTCTCGCTATGACAATTTGGTCATTTTCCTGCTTGCAACATATGGAGAACTCGGTGTTTTACAATGCTTGATTGATGTGTTGTGAAATGTGCCAACAATTAATTGTGCTCTGTACATTGCACATTGAAACCAATTCGGTTGTTGATGGCAACTAATCTGACCTGTAGAGCACTGCTGGGAGACTGCTGGACTTCCCTGGGCTTCCACCTTCCTTCTTGCTTGGCTTTCTCTCTTTGGGAGGCTTTAAAACAGCTGGAGAATTCAGTTTCTGCAAAAAAATGTACAAGATGCTTGTTAGCAAGAAAAAAATGTACAGCTTAGGCAGAATCAACACAATTCGGAAAGATTTCTAAATCATTTTTAACGATTTTTTTTTTCAGGCCATTTCGGTCGTATGTGATGAAAAAAAATTCTCATTTTAGCGGAAGTTTTGTTGGAGCTTAAGTTCAGCAGAAGCTTCGATGGAGATAAGGAAGTTTACTGTGCAGAAAAAAGATGCAGAAAGTCAGAGGACTTCTTGATTTTCTCGTGGCATCTCCGCTGAGTCGTGGCTGTCTGGGTTAATTAGAAAAATGATCTCATGGGCTGCAAAGCCACAGGAGCGCAAATGCGTTCTCTAATCTGTGCAAAGCTCAGTTTAGCGTGCTTTCTCGCTTATGGCCTCAGAGACAGCTGAAGAGACACAAAACACTCCACGCTCGGTGCCCTCGGCCACTGCTCACTTACAGCACGTCTCAAATTTATGCGAGATTAGAAAATGAAGTGCTTTGCTGCCTTGTGCTGCACTTCTGGGAAGGTCAGCGTGCACTGACTCTTGTAGCTCACAGTGAGTAAAATAACGCTATACTACCTCAACATGTCTTTTTTTTTTTTTTTTCCTTTCCTTGCATCATGACACTCCATAAAATGACAGCCATAAAATATTTAAACCTCACCAACATTTGTAAGATCACGATGCGTTTCAGGAGCCTGGCAGGGAGCATGATGGGATACTTGCACCCAGTTGCAGAAGGCTTCCATTAATCATAGATTCCTTGAAGTTCTCGATCTTTTCATTTCAGTTTTACTCGAATGAACTTCTCTATGAAGTGAGCTGCTGAAATCTCTCGCTCTTGCCAGCTCTCTCTTATGACTGATATGCCCCACTGGGGACATCAATAATTTGGGGCTAATGTACAGACGCCGGTGACTGATCTCAAACGAAAATGTAGCAGATAGATGACACAAAGGCATGAGCCACTTTGAGTGATGTCGCTACTTAAACGCTGCACGTTTTCTAATTATGTGATTTATGGCTGTCATTGCTGATTCTCCTGTGCTCTTGCTTCAGACCTCGGCTCTGCCTCCTTTGCCCTCGTCCCATTATCAGTCCGTTTATTTGACCTGCTCGGAAACGTTGCGGTTCTTTTAATCAACTGTTCTTTTACATGCTTATCCATTTCTTTAGTGCAAATGAATAAAACCCTGCAAGTGGGTCAGAGTTGTGCTGAGAAAGGCTTCAGGTTCATTTTTGTGTTATGCATATCATATGTGCAAATTACTATAGGTGTGTGTGAGTGTGTCTGTGTGTGTGTGTGTTTGTGTGTGCGTGTGTGTGCGTGTGTGTGTGTGTGTGTGCGTGCGTGTGTGTGTGTTTATGTGTGCGTGTGTGTGTGTGTGTGCGTGCGTGTGTGTGTTATGATACAACATGTTACAACATATTAGTTTGCAACAAGCTGGAAAATAAAACCTTACTTCAGAAACTGATGAGTCTGATGATACTTTGATTTAATGCCCAAGAAATGAAATTTAACAAAAATATTATAAAAAAATGATATACAAAAATGAACATTTCTGATTAAGTTATTTTTTAATTAATTTTGTCACATCAGCTACCTCATGTAACTTTCTAATGAGATATATATATATATATATATATATATATATATATATATATATATATATATATATATATTTTTCCCCCAATAATTTGTATAACAATAAAAGAAAAATATTAATGATATCCACAATATAGCCATAATTGTTTACTTTAACACCGTACTGTCATAATGTACAGCCCTAACTTCTTTCCCCTCTCTGGCAATTTGTTAGATAAACTTCTTTTTTTTAAATGTTTACAAAATTAAACGATTTAACACAGGACAGAAGAAAGCAAAACAGAAAAAAAAAACGGTTAGTAAAAAATTTTACGGTATTAAATATCTCCCGCTTAATTAAGATGCACCACGGATCGGAAGGTTGCAGGGTCGAATCCCAGGCCCACCAAGCGGGCCACTGCTAGGCCCCTGGCCAGGGCTCTAAAGTATAAAATGAGATAAAAATTTAAGTCGCTCTGTATAAGATCTGCCAAATCCCGTAAATATTCAAGATTCAAATGTATCATCAAATGCTGCTTCCAATCATCCAAACTATTAAATAAAAAGAATTCATTAAATAATTTTCATTGTTCATTTATCAACTAATTTAGTGTTTGTTGTAATTGCTTGTTCTAATGGTTTATGGTTTCTATAGTGACTCGGTCATAACCGATCGCAGTAATAAACAGATAAGAAAATGGAGAAAAAAAGTAGAATTGTTAAGGTTTATTGTAGAGCTATGAATGTAGATGTATATGTTATATAGCTTAGTTAGTTTTCGACAAAAAAAGTCTTGTTTTTCAGACGTTCCATGGCAGTAAATGTAACTATACTGTAAGTGGGTATAAAGTAGGATGTTTCGGGTTTGTGTGTATCATTCAGTCTCTTTATCTACGGTGCAAATCAAAAGTTTTTAAAACCACATTGCAATTCGGCGCTGTAATTTTATCATAAAGACAGGTTAGAAGGTGCCAGACCTCTGCACTTCCTACTCATTAAGTGGCTGTCACCCATAGCGACGCACTTCGGCGATGCAGTTGCCATAGTGAGCGGGAGGAGGTCGTGGAGCTTTTAGTGGCCAAAGACAGGTCAGTCAGTTAGCACAAATGAAAGAATTTCACAAACATCACAGTCATTATGGTGAGGTGAATTACCCAATGCTAGCAACCCTCATGTGGTCCTGCACAGTTCTCCCTCAATCTCTATTAATTCCCACAGAGTTGGAGAATACAGAAAATATCCAGGTACTAAGTCTAAAAAAAAAAAAAAAGCACTTAGGAGTGGAAGAGAACAGCAGAAATCATAAAGGATCTGGTACATTATAAACTGCAACACCGAAAAAAGATGCTGGCTCTATTTGTTTAAAAAAAAAAAACAAAAAGAAAAAACACTGAGGCAGATACTGCAAAAAAAAAAATAAATAAAATAAAATAGGCAGTGTATTGATGCATTCTACTAAAACTCATAACCTGGAATTTCTGAACTCCGACTATGAAAAAACCAATAGAAATGGAGTCAGATTACAAACCTCACTCAAATATCACAATATTTAAAAAAATTATTTACATACCCCCACCCCCGAAATTCCTGAACTTTAACTAGAAAAACAACAAAATAAAAAGCAATTTGTATTTTTTAGAGCAGAAGAAAAACAACAGAACAATTTACTTTAAAAAATATATAGATTTTAAAAATTACATTAAAAAAATACTGCATAGTGTGTAAATATTCAATAGAAACCTTTGCTGCTTCAAATCTTTCAAAAATCTGGAACTATTAGTTTAAAGATAGAATATTTAATCATAATAGCCATGATATCTTGAAAAATAGAAACCTGTTTTTCGACAATAAAAAAATTAAATAAATAAAAACCCGAAAACATAAAAAATGGATGAGAGACGAGCGAGGACAGAGGTCGTCTACACTAATTCAAATAACCACCCAAAACATATCCGAACTGTGGTGAGCAGAAAAACATCTCTGAACACACATAAGGCTGAAGCATGAGTCTGATGTTCTACAGGAGCAGATGAGTTGGGGTTGTGGATGAGAGATAAAACTCATCCCTTAACCTGTTTTCATGAAACCTGTTGTATAAAGTACAAAATGTTGTATAAAATGTCTCTTTTAAAGAAATGTCAACCGTTCCAAAGTGTACTGAACTTACATCTTCGAATGCTTTTAAGAAGCTGACGCATGCTGGTTCGGATAAAGCACAGCAGGTCTGATTCCAAGGAAAAGCGTTATCAGAGGTAATCATTTCATGGCCATTTTGATTATTATCACACACCTATTATTTTAAATGGTTGTGTGGTGTTTTTTTTTTTTTTTCTTTCCCCCAGATCATTTTATTTGAAGCAAAGTGGCACACAAATGTGTTTTGTGGAAAAAGAAACAGCGAGATAAGCAACGGCAACTATAAGATCAGATCTCAGAGAAGCCCTTCCTGTGAGAACTGAACTTTCTGTGAACTTTCCATAAATGCTCATCTCCACAAAATTAGGCCACCGGCTTCCTGCTTTATCTCGGAAACTTCCAGAAATGTAACAATGGCTAGCTACGAGAGAGAAGCTAACTATTAGTGTAACACACAGCAGGGCCAGAAATGATACACACACACACACACACACAAATCACTGTGGAAGACATTACACACTGTGTTTTATCTAAAGGTCTCAAAATATTTAGATTTGTCACTGTTAAATTCTTGATTTTGATTGGTCAGATGGTTACAAGCTAAATCACTGGATAACAGGAACCTGTCTCTAAAAGCAACTATAAACAGTTAAGACATTTAAAGTCTACACTATATGCATTCATGGCATCTGCACTTACATTTTCATCACGATTTTACAACGAAGTAATTGAGGGTTAAGGGCCTTACTCAGGGGCCCAGCATTGGTAGTTTGGTAAACCTGGGATTCGAACTCGTGACCTTCTGATTGGTAGACCAACGCCTTACCCACTAGGCCATATAAAAAGAGTGATGATCAAAAGATTTTTTTAATGATGTAATACTAAATGACACCAGACTGCTGTTGAATTCCAGAGACTGGAAACGTAAATTTTACCATGTGAAGCGGATGGAAATGAAAAAAAATCAATATTTTTTTAGGAAGGAGCCCCCAATGTCAATGTTTCGTAACAAAGGTCAGAGGTAAAGCTGCATCATCAGCTAGTATAAAGAGGAAAAAAACGCTTCAGGACAATCATGAAGTAATATCAATTCTCAACATTCAACCCCACCCTCTCTGTCGATGAAGTGTGACCTATTGTGATCAGATTTCATATCTGATCTAATCAGGAGATATCTATAGAGTATGCACTAGCTGGTGATGGTGTGCAGCGCATGTGAAGGAGGCTGTGAGCAGGGTAAAAGGTCAGGGGGAGATGCGGAGCAGAGACAAAGCGTACCTGTCCGAGGATGTTTCCCAGCATGCTCCACATGGACTGGCCTTCGTTCCTCAGCAGCCCGTTGACATTCTGTAGATCCTCCAGAGACTCGCAGAGCTGCGGCAGATAAAACAGCAGCACACAGGAAGATAAGACAAGGACAAGCTGGATGGTTCTGTCAGAAAAGAGCGAGAAGACTAGAAACCCGAAAGAACTGAAACATCGTTCAATTATAGAAGGATGTAATAGATCGGTAACAACAGAAACCAGACAAAACCACAGAAAATAACAGAAATTTCCCTGAGATTAGATAATCCATTACTGTTCAATCAAAAACACTCAGTTCATTTGATGTATTCATGTCCTGAAATCTCAGTAACAACTTAAAAAAAGATATGTTTCCCTTCCTTTTAACACTGTGGGGTTTTTTTCCTTTCTTCTTCTTCTTTATTTATTTATTTATTTAAACTGCGGCTTTTTAGTTTATTCATTCGTTTTCATTTGGTGTAAAAACTAACCAAGCTGCAGTAAATGATAAATAATAAAAAGGTTTGCTGTTTAAGACTTCCTTTCATATAGAACATATTACTTTGTGTGTTACATTAGCAAAGAAAGAAAGGAAGAAATAGAAAGAAAGAAAGAAAGAAAGAAAGAAAGAAAGAAAGAAAGAAAGAAAGAAAGGGAGGCAAAGAGAGAAAGAAAGAAAGAAAAAGATAGCGAGAGCAAGAAAGAAAGCGAGAGCAAGAGAGAAAGAAAGAGAGCAAGAGAGCAAGAAAGAAAGAAAGAAAGAAAGAAAGAAAGGGAGGGAGGGAGGCAAAGATAGAATGAGAGAAAGAAAGAAAGAAAGAAAGAAAGAAAGAAAGAAAGAAAGAAAGCTCTATATAAAGCTATATATAAATAATAAATAAAATATATCTATATCAATAAATAATTCTATATCAATATATTAATAAATATATCAATATATCAAGAAAGAAAGAAAGAAAGAAAGAAAGAAAGAAAGAAAGAAAGAAAGAAAGAAAGAAAGATTAACTTTTAGGGCACAAGAAGAATTATTCATATGAACACAATCACTGCATATTTAAGTTATTCTGAAGTACAATAAATAAACAAATGAATAAACAAATAAATAAACAAACAAACAAACAAACAAACAAATAAATAAAAAGCTAAAGTGAGAAGAAGTAACCCTCCATGCAATATTCAATATATTCACTATAAAGGAAATCTGAATGAAACAAAAGAAAAACCCGATCATTTGATCATTATATTCAACTGCAGGCTTTTGTCATGTGATGTGTTTCTCTCTAAACTACTCTATACTGTCCGTAGTCCCTGGGACATTGTACTGGACATCTCGTGTCACATCAGACCACTGATCAGAAAACTGAAAATGATGTTAAAAAAAGACGAGTAGGAAGAAACGGAACTGGAGCAAACAAAGAAAATCGGTGGCATTTTACTTCCCCAGTATATGCTACAAGGTTTAAACAGACACTCGCCCCACAAACCCCAGCCCACACACCCACACACACCCTGCCACACATCCTTGGCCGTGGCATTTGAGTGTGTGAGTGTGTGAAGGCCACTCGGAGCTCCAGACGGTAGATAAGCGTCAGGCAGGCGTGTGATAGAGAGGATGATGAGAGGGAACAGTGGAGAGGTGAAGTTATTATGGGAGTGTGTGATTCGAAACTACAGAATGCTGCCTCTTATCTCTGCTCTGTGTGAAGAGGAGACTAACGCTAACATTTAAAAATCCTCTCACGCCGACCACAGAATCCTCTTTGACGCAGAACGCTAGCAGTCAAGTGTTTTGAAAGTTACACCGCTATTTGAGGAGTGGATGTAATCAAACCTGGGCACTGGTTCCTATTTCGCAGAACAAATTCGAATCCTTTTATTTGTTCTTGAGCATTTGGATAACGTAACAGCGGCTAATTCAAATAGCCGGTTAGTATTGATGCTCTTGCTGTGCTACGTCTCGCTCCCTCCGTTATTTGGTTACTTTGTGATCGCAGAAATGAACACAAGGTCAATTAAACTGCAGGGACAAGACGTATGACGTGACGTCACCACAACACGCAGTCATCCAAAGCCCTCTCCGTTTACGTGCGCAAAACACGAGTACAGCTTTGGTAGAAAGTCATAATATACGTTATGTGTCTTCACTGGTAAGAGTTTCAAAGAAGAAACCTGTGTTTGTAATTTCACAAAATCCAAAAAGTCCCCCCCCCCCCCCCCCAGACATTACCGTTTCTATAGTAACAAACAGACTGGGAGATGTATATCAGGCACATGGTACGATTTTATGAGAATGGATTAAGTTTGGTGTAAAACACGACGAGACGAGACGTGACGTGCTGGAGCAGGAAAATAATCGGTGATGCAGCGACGCCGCTGTGATCAGACGACATTACGTCACATATCGATGTATCCAAAATAGCCGCTGGAAGCCTTGGAAGCCAATAATTACAGTTTTTTTGTTTTATTAAAAGACGTCACGCCTCACTTTTGGACCTTTTATGGTTGATGTTGATGTTGTGGACCATCCCTAAAACACGTTACTTCGGCAGCTGCTGCTTCTTTTGTAGTGTACGATTTTAATAAAACGTAAAAATGCAACTGATGTTTTATTTGCTTGCTGTGAATGAGTTGTTACTATGGAAACGATAATGTCTGGGGATAGATCTACATGGACAGCCCATGACTCATGGGATTGCTGTGGTTGGGGCCATCTGGAGACGCCGTGAACTACTGTTGCGTCGGTCCACTCGACTACAAACTGTTGTAGAAACCACATTATTTACGTTGACATTATTTCCTGTCCGGTGTCACCAGATGAGGACAAAGTTCCCTTCTGACTCTGGTTCCTCTCAAGGTTTCTTCTTCCTCATATCATCTCAGGGAGTTTGTCCTCACCGCCGTCGCCTCAAGCTTTCTCATTAGGGTTAGAGATAAACACTAAATTAATTTTCAATTTCAAAGTTTGTGTTCTGTTCCTATACTTGTGTAAAGCAGCTTTGAGACGATGAGAACTGTTAAAAGCGCTAGACAAATAAATTGAATTGAAATGGAATTGTGATAAATGAAAGTACACACTAGGAATCGATCAGTACGTAAATAATGAACACAGACGATGTTCCTCGTGATCGTCCTCCAGGTCTGCCACGCTCATCTGCCCAAAGTGCGTCTTCCGCATGATTCGTCACTGTCTTCTTCCAAGGCCGGGGTCGTCTCAAAGCCACTCGAGCCGGGCAATTAGCAACACACACTCCATTAATTACTCGTAACACGTGTCGGACTAGATAGAAAGACTGAATGCAACATTAACCTTCTTCACTTTTATTCTCTTCATCACTTGGTCACATCCTGATCACATGTGCAACAAAAGCAAAAGGATGGAAGTGACAGATGCAAAAATATCATCTTCTCATCTCCTTCTTCTTTTAATTTCTTTTAGAGATCAAATGTTCCGGTTTCTGGCTTAGTGTTCATTATCATGTTCGCCTCACACCTCCAGGGTTAGGGGTTTGATTCCCGCCTCCTCCTTGTGTGTGTGGAGTTTGCATGTTCTCCCCGTGCCTCGGGGGTTTCCTCCGGGTACTCCGGTTTCCTCCCCTGGTCCAAAGACATGCATGGTAGGTTGAATGGCATCTCTGGAAAATTGCCCGTAGTGTGTGAGTGTGTGAGTGAATGTGAGCGTGTGTGTGCCCTGCGATGGGTTGGCACTCCGTCCAGTGTGTATCCTGCCTTGATGCCCGATGACGCCTGAAATAGGCACAGGCTCCCTGTGACCCGAGGTAGTTCGGATAAGCGGTAGAAAATGAAAGAATGAATGAATGTGTGTTAAGTGTGTGTTAAAGCTTTAGTCTCAACATTTAATGTTCTTGGTCTGAGCCACATTATGCTTTAAAGACATTTCTCTTTTTTTACCTTGTTATACTCCACATGCAGCTTCTCCTGCTCGCTCTCCAGTTTGTCTTTCAGGTTCTTCTGCTCCAAGATGTTGTCCTGGATCTGGATCATCCGCATGTTCCGCTCTGAATACCAATGGACACACACGGATCAATACGGTGATGCTTATCTACTTAGGAATAAAGAAAAAAAACTGCACATTAGAGGAAGAGGAAGAGGAGAGCGAGGGAACAGGAAGAGAGCGTGCTGATGAAGGAGAGGCCTCCTGCCGAAGCTTAATCGAGTGTGTGCCCAAGGTTACCCCACACATCTGCTCTGAGCATCTCTTGTTTGGAGGGCGAGTTCCTCTCTGTGAGACGACATACAGAGTGGAATGAATATCTGGCGCTCGCTAGCCTTCCGCCTGCTGTGTTTCACTGAGGGATGGGTGTTATGACTGTTATGTGATAGTACGCAGCAGATGCCAGGCCGTGTTTCGGTACTTTTAAATTAGCAAAGCGACTATGCTAGCTGGAAAAAAACGTGGAATTTTTACACAACAAACATCATTTCATCAACAACGCCAATAAGACTTGGACGTTCTACAGGTCAGGGATTTATATACGGCTTGCGGGATCTGTAAACTGTTAAAAATGTTGATGTAAGCTGTTAACGATTCACATCGATCATCACCTTGCTGAAAAGTTTAAACCCCCCACCCCACCCCCCCACCGCTTGTGTAATAATCGTGTACAAGTCCCTCAGATGTCGTCAGGGTAAAAAACGATGGGTCTCAAGTTGACTGGAAATATTTAGAAGGTGCAGGAACGAACACTATTTCTGAAGAACAGTGTGCGGTTTAAAAGCTTTTAACTGCTCTGGACAAACTAGGGACAGACTCATGAAGATCTCTCACAAAACAGAAAAACAGTCACTGATCACTTGAGGTAATACATAGCTGTAAGAACACGGTGTGTGTGTAAAATCTTAACCTTGTGCAATTGTGTAAATCAAAATATAATAGAATTTGTGGATCTTGCAGTCGGGTTTATATTAATGTGCTCTTTCTAATGTCCTTGTTTCTATGGTAACACCACACATACAGTATGGACGTTCCATATAAACGTTTAAAAAGTCTGTGTGTTTGCTGATAATGTCTCTATAAAGCTATAAAAAAGGCCACTATATATATATTTATATAGCGATGTATGAATAGCCAGTTGCAGTGCTTTGTTAAGCTGTTCCTTTGAAGATTTTCAGCATAATGAAGGCATCGAGATGAAGGATTTTGTGTTTTAGGTTTTCTCTACTGATTTTTTTTGTCCTTTTAACATCAAGTGAGAATAAAAAAAAATATAGATATAGAGGCTGAGAAGATGATAAGCGTTTACAGCTTCCATAACTTTGAACATAAATGTTTTCAAAATATACCAAAACATTAAAAGTAACTATAAATGGATAAAAAATTTACTCATTGGTGAATTTGTGTCATATTAAAGGTTAAAAAAAACAACAACTTTGGGATGTGATCTTTCAGGGAAATAATCAGACAGATCAGATCATCTGTTTAGGAATTTATGTAGTATTATTATTATTTGTATTATTATTATCTTTTTTATTATAATTTATATATTTTTTATTATTATAATTATTAATAAAAATAATAATAACAATAATACTACTACTACTACTACTACTAACAATAATAATAATAATAATAATAACAATAATAAAATAAATAATAACAACAATAATAATAACAATAAGACTACTACTACTACTACTACTACTACTACTACTACTAATAATAATAATAATAATAATAATAATAATAAGTAGTAGTACTATTGGTTGTAATAGTCTGGTAAGTGTTTGCAGTAAGTGTAGTAATTCGAGCATACCGAGGTAATAGTTGACGAAATCAGCGGTGAGCGCAGGCTGTTTGTGTTTCCGGCGTCCGTCCAGGCTGGCGCTTGCATCCGCAGTGTCCGTGGCGAACACGTCTGTGCTGATCCCCATGAGCTCAGCTTTGCGCAAGAGCTTTCTCACGGCCGAGGCGCTGGAAGTGAGCGGACGCGGGAGCTTCTCTCGGGGCACCCACGCTTGAGGACGTGCATTCCGAGACACTTCTGCCTTCGCCCGGTACTGCTGCAGCCGCGTGTTGATCCTGGCCTGGAATCGTGAAGAGGAGAATAAAAAAAGAAATACAGTGACCTCAAAAAACTCTAGAATCCATAACACCCCTTAACCAGGTCTTGTATTCAGAGGCTGCAGACTGCTGCAGTACTGAGAGAAACAGGAAGTCACTGAAGTTCAATAACATACAGTATTTACATAATACCAGAAGCTCCACAGTGTCTAGACATGTGACATGAGTCTGTATAGAGGAAGATGCTGTGGTATCCAAACATCCAAATGAATCATCACTTTCTAGCAATAAATAAAAAGCTCTAAAAGACCTGGGCTTCAGGAGTCAGCTGCTTCTCTCTCTCATGCAATGACACTTTGCAGTAGGACTGGAGCGCCAGGTAGTTCTTCCTCTTCCACTTCCTGTCGAATCGGTCGGCGTGCTGCTTACAATAGGCGAAGAACGGGTCAGCTATGTCCTGGAGATGGGCGGGACGAAAAGAGAGGACATTTATGTACTTTGTTAGCAAGTGAGAAAGGTAATTAAACAGGCATTAGTCTTTCTTACCTCCTAATTTATAAGATTTTCATTAGAGGTCTTCTCGGGTCTAAAGAAATGTACCCGAACCGAAGTGACCAGAGTCACTTTTTACCCGAACCCGACGTGCATAATTTTTTTTTTTTTTAAGAAAAACCCGACCCAAGACAAACCCGAAAAAATTAGACCCGAGTCCGACCCGACGGCAATTTTTTTTAGCCCGACTGGACCCGAAGGTTGCGTAACTAAAAGTAACCGCTACAGCGTGGATTCAAAATTGATTGACAGGTCCGTTTCAACGTAAATTAGCCACACGTCGCCAGCCACATGTCGCAAGCGGTCTTGGCAAACAGAGGAGAGGTTGGAAAAGGACTCGAGTCGATGCACACACATGAGATACATGAGAGTCTTCTCGGGTCCGTTCGGTAAAAACACATTCATTTTATATTACCCGAGACCCGATGCCGGTATTATTGTACCCGACCCTTGTCCGAGGCACACGTGAAACTTTTAGACCCGAACCCGCTCGGGTCTCGGGTCGGACTCTTTTCGGCTCTAAGTGGACCTGTGAAGACCTCTAATTTACATTATTTAATTACATTAAATTGATCTATATATACACTTATTTGCTTATACATTTGCTTTATATTTTATTGATGTATTTGCTTATTTATGTACTTATTAACTCACTTATTTACTTATATATCTAGTCATCCATCCATCTCTTATTCATCCATCCATCCATCCATTTATTTATTTATTTATTTGCTTATTTTGTGTAACATTTTACAGTTATTTATTGATACAATCTCACATGAACATGAAATCATTTGTCATTTCATGTCATATTCAATAACAGCTCCTATATAATGTATTATGACTTTATTTTTTTATTGCTATTAGTGCTGACTGATCCCCATGTCTTGGAGATGAAGACTCAGAATGAATAAGTGTATAACGGTATGAAAGAGAATAAGCCAGACTTCAGTAAGCTGTTTCTAATCGTATCTGCAGACTGACGTGAAGGGCACGGAGTAACGTGTAATGCAGTCACAAATTTTAAAAGCACAATCTGGGACGTTTGACGTATTACGTGTCCTCTCCTATTTCCAGACATTGTTCCAACACGGATATTTCTCCAGATTTCATTTTGCGTCCTCCAATTGTGCCATGCCTGATAATTCTAATGTATGGTTTCATTACAGGGGAGGAGATAGGAATATCTCCACCGTCCTAGAGCTAGTGGTAATGACGTCCTGAGTTCTAGACTGGCGTCTGTGCCCGTGTAGATAACTGGTGACGAATACTCGATGACAACAGGCCTGTAAATTTCCTCACTTTAAAGGCTGGGAGGGTTTTAGTGCGGACATGAACTTTTGAGCCGCACAGAGCAAGCGCAGAGGAACTACTGGAGAACAGTGTGAGCTGATTCATGTCTTAGCTCGTAGACGAAGGACATTTTCTCCTCCACTATTACACACAAAGAAATAGTCCCTTAAGGTGGCAGGAAGAGCTGCCATTTTGTAGCGTGTCTGAGGAATCGTTTAAGCTTAAGGCGTCCTCCTGGATGCTATCAGCACGCTTACCTTTTGATACGCGGCCCGTTTGCACAGCTGACTGGATTAAGTGGATTGTAGCAAGTAGGCACTTTGCCCAAGTGTTTATCAGCACACAACGTCACCTTTAACACCAAGCCCCTCAGATACTGGCTGCAAATTCCAGACATGGGACACGATGGGCTGTGACTATACTCAACTTGTGCTGTTTTTTTCTTCTTCTTTTTTTCCCTCCCTTCGTCCTCTATCGAGCTGTTTTTGTTCAGAACTTAATAACTAATGAATAAAACATCACAGAAAAAAATCATCAATGACGCACGGCTACTCTTACGGATCCTAATAGTGCCGATTTAAAGTGGACACTGGACGCGTTTCCCAGAAAGATCCGGAACATCGACAACGAAATGTTTTCTTTGTTAAATAAAAAGAAAACCAGTACATTGGCTCGAACTATGAGCAAGCACTCGGGGCACCTCAGAGAGCAGAAATGGGTTTGATATCCACATTTACTTTGAAGACAGAATAATTTGTGTGGACAAAAAAGAACCATTTTTGGTTCATTTTAGAACTTAGTGGAGTGTCTACTTTCATGAGCTTCTTATTAACCACCATTGTAGAGTGAGACATGACAAAGACGTTCAGCGTCGAACATGGACACAATCAAACGGGCACGAATTCCATTTTTTGGCGTGTGGGACAAACAGTTCAAAAGGAAAATATAATCTTTGCTGTTTTTATTTTTTTTTTTGTTAGGAGATGATTATTAATTAGACGCACATTCCTTACAAAATCAACACCTTCTCGACAGCACCGTGGTATTGTTGTGTTGACGTTGTGTACCGGCCCTTTTTAATCTGAAGAATTATAACCATCAGTGTTCGGTATCGTTGCATAATCGACTCGCGGCATGACCAAGCAGGAGCGAGTCTATTCTGAAAGCGACTGATGAGATTTGCCGTAATTCCGAGCGCCTCCTGTATTCCCGTGTTGGTTTGGATGTTTTTTCCGGCATGCCTGGATGCCTGGGTAGCAGCAGCAGCAGGGCATGAACTCTCCGGCATGAAGCAAGCTTTATAATGATGAAAGACTCCAAACAGCTTAGGGCTGTATTATTAGCCTCCACACACACAGACAGCAAACATAGCTAGCACACCTGGCTTTAAGGGAAGAGGATATAGGTTCATGATTGAGCGAAGAAAAACAGATGATGCACGACATCACAAAAAAAAAAAAAAAAAAAAAGACTGGGACGATCACGAATCATTGTATACAGGAATACAATACTTCTTTTTAGAGCTTTGGGATGAAAATTTCTGAAGTGTTTTTTTTTTTCCAGCATTTGACAATTAGACTATTCTCTCATTTTTGTTCGTGTTGGATTGAAGCGTATAATGGAGACAAGCGTATAATGCCTTAGCAGAATTTCGGTAAGCAGACACATTGCGTTTTCTTGATCCCAGCACCGCCGATAAATAATATTTTGCTATATATTTTATTAGTGGACACTTGAATATGAGCATGTAACACTTATTCCAGCTGCCAATCGTGTCATACAACGCACAAGATCATGCAGATGTAGATCAAGAGCTCAATCAAGTTAGACAGGACAGACTGGATAGAACTGAGAGAAAAGCTACAGGGACAAGCGGAGAGCAGAAAAGCATCTCAGAATGCACAACATGGTGAAACACTAAGATGGATGAGTGACAACAGCAGGAGACTACATCGTGGTCTGGGTCTGTCAGACAAGGACAGCTACAAAAGGCCAATAAGTAAAGTAATAAACTAATAAAGTTCCTAATAAAGTGGCCGGTTTTGGAGCATATAAGGATCATAATGTGTGTATTAGATTTATATTTAAAATTATTTTAAACATCCATCCATCCATATTGTGTACTGTTTATAACACACAGTGGCAGGGAATCAGAAGTCTAACCCAGAGGACTCGGGGCACAAGGCAGGGGACACCATGGCCAAGCCATCACACACACACACACACACGCACGCACGCACACACGCACAAGGAAGGAAGGAAGGAAAGAAGGAAGGAAGGAAGGAAGGAAGGAAGGAAGGAAGGAGGTGATAGAAGGAAGGAAGTGATAGAAGAAAGAAAGAAAGAAAGAAAGAAAGAAAGAAAGAAAGAAAGAAAGAAAGAAAGAAAGAAAGAAAGAAAGAGGGAAGAAAGGAAGGAAGGGTTAGAAGGAAGGAAGGAAGGAAGAAAGAAAGAAAGAAAAAGAAAGAAAGAAAGAAAGAAATAAAGAAAGAAAGAAAGAAAGAAAGAAAGAAAGAAAGAAAGAAAGAAAGAAAGAAAGGGTTAGAAGGAAGGAAGGAAGCAAGGAAGGAAGGAAGGAAGGAAGGGATAGAAGGAAAGAATCAGGGAAGGAAGGAAGGAAGGAAGGAAGGAAGGAAGGAAGGAAGGAAGGAAGGAAGGAAGGAATCAAGGAAGGAAAGAAAGAAAGAAAGAAAGAAAGAAAGAAAGAAAGAAAGAAAGAAAGAAAGAAAGAGTCAAATGCTCAGTGGCAGTCCCACATCTAACGTCAAAAATTCTGCTGTACCTCTTTAAGCAATTCTGAGTCATCAAATCTTTACATTTCAGGCATTTGGCAGACACACTTATCCAGAGCGACTTACATTTTTAGCTTATTTTATACAACTAAACTATTGAGGGTTAAGAACCTTGCTCTGCTCAGAGGCCCAGCAGTGGCAGCTTGGTGAACCTGGGATTTAAACTCACAACCTTCCAAATGGTAGTCCAACACCTTCAACACTAGGCTACCACGTCCCCACATCATGCTCACCTCTTCTGCAGCGGCCTCAGACAGCAGCCCCTCACGCTGGGCACACGTCACGTGGAAGTAGGAGCGACACATGCCAGCGTCGCAGCTGATACACACTCCTGTACGGGCGAAGCGGGCGTCCTCGCAGAGACTGCACTCCTAAAGTACACCACAAAACATATTCGATCAGTTTGATTCGGTACTCAACAGACAACGTTCAGAAAATTCACCAAAAGCAGGTGCAAGTTTCTGTTTATTGTGTTAAAAAAAATGCCTACGTACTGTAACAGTAAGAAGAATTAGAGACGGAAAAGATTAGGCCTAATTTGCGAAAGTCAATCGCTGAGCTCCGAATGCTGATTCTGTGTCAGAAACTGAACACAAAAAAATTCTTCGAACCTCATGATAAAATATGCACAATCCATTTTTATTACATAAATCCATTACAGATAAGCTGGACGCACGGACTCTAAAAGCTCGTTCGACTTTGTCAGCACATGACGCAATGGAAGGTCACAATTCCCCAAAGCTGAAAACGTGTCAATTGCGAGAGCTCAGAATTAAAATAATAATAGTCTTTTTCAACAGCAATTCCCTTTCAAATGTAAAGAACAAACCATTAAAGGACGACTTTAAAGTGCTTTAAAAGTAATTTGCGTCGCGTCTTCTGACTTCTGTGACCCTAAAACTTGCTTTCAGGTAAAGTAAATGTCAAAATGCCTCAAATACTTTGGATAAATGCCCAGACTGTAGTCATGGCACTGTTATGGAACTTTTATGATTGTATGAAGCAGATGGTTTGATTAAGGGCACTTTCTCGTGTACCGGTTTGATAGCAGAATCTAGCAGGTAACACACAGCGCTCCCAGTTCACATTACTCATTAGCATAGCCTCACATTTGTAAAGTTGCTAACCGTTCTTATAATCTGAGCCACGTGTATTTCTATAGAATTTATATATACATATTTATATATACATAAATATGAACTAGGTGATAGAGTCTGTTTCCTTTACAGAAATGAAATTAAACCATAATCTCTGACTTCTTTCTTTTCTTCATTTCATTACAGACATACTTTATACACTGACTTACTTTATACTCTGCTGCTAAGTGGAAATAGGGGAAGCGGGAAAGTTGTAGCTCAGGGCTTATTTAAAGGGTTGGACTATTGATGGGAAGGTTGTGAGTTCGAATCCCAGAGCCTCCAAGCTGCCACTGCTGGCCCTTGAGCAAGGCCCCTGACATTCAGCTGCTAAGATGTATCAATGTAAGTTACTCTGGATAGCTTAAAGCTACCTTCAGTGACCAATGAACAACCCTTTAAATCTACCCTATGGGGCATTCGGCGGGTAACAGTTAGTGCATCTACTGTCTTCTAAACCCAGCAATAAATTCAAATGAACTTGATGATGCTATACTAAGTGTGATATGCTCTTTCGGTCATACTTCGATTCGTCTGGGCCTCAGACGTCGCGCCTACAAACTGTAGGACACACAATTTGAAACATTTCAGGAGTTTCAGATCGTCCTTTAGCTGCTTGAATACTACAGGATTTCTGAGAGACGTGTGGTCAGGCTACCAAGCACTGATACTGGATGAGAAGACGTCTTACACACGTCTTTTAAATTTTAAATTAAATTAAATTTACTTCCCAACAGTTTCACACTTTTCTGCTAAAGCTAGCTGTGTGGTTGTTACATGTCTGACGTCACTTGCCTTCGACTGAGAACTTCAAATTACTCAGAAATCTCAAAGCTCTTTTCTTCTCTCGGCCTCATGACTTTACCCGGTATATCAGTCAAATGGGCTCAGTTTAGCGTCCAATCAATTCATTTTAGCACCCAATTCAAAAAACTATTAAAAAGCACCCACCATGACCTTCTCGTACTACACAACGTAGTAGTTACTGCTTTAAATATCCACGTGAATTTGCCCCTAGACTGCAATGATGGATGCAGACTTTACCTCAGTAAAACATTGCAATAAGCTGCAGTAAAGAATCTCCTACACCTCAGTAGAAGAGAGTTAACCGCATGGCGGCATTTTAAAATTTTTATAATGTTTTTAATACCAGGGTAGACTAATGGTTATTTAGCAAAGCAGTAAGATAAGCAGTGAGTGATATTCTAGCAGAGGGAAAATATTGCAAATGTACACAAACACGAATGAACGTTTTTAGGCAAAATTGTTTTGGAAGTAAGAAAAATAATAAAATCGCTGAAAAAAACAAAAAGGGAAACAGAGAAATCCTGAGAAATTAAATATTGCTTGGAAACAAAAAGCACTTTAGGAGTAAAAGTTAAGAAATGTACTTGAATTAAATACTTGAGTGCAACTGAAACTACAGCTATATAATAAATAAATAAATATAACTGTAGCTTCAATTGTATTCAAGTATTTAAAAAGTTCATGTTTTTAATGGAGAAATTCTGTTCATGTCATGGTTTTCATGTGAAAATGATTATATAGAATATATAGAATTATTATAGAAATATATAGAATTATAGAATATATAGAATTATTATAGAAATTGAAAAAATAAATTTTTTCAATTTCTATAATTCTATATATTCTATATATAATTCTATATATTCTATATATAATTCTATATATAGAATATATAGAATTATTATAGAAATTGAAAAAATTAATTTTTACTTCCTCTTCCTTTTATTTTGAAGAATTTTTTTAACTTTTACTCCTAAAGTGCTTTTCGTTTTTTAAGCACTTTTTCATTTTTAATGATTTCTAAATTTCCCATTTTGTTTTAAAGTAAGTTTATTATTTTTCTTACTTCTAAAACAGTTTTGCCTAAAAACAAGAGAGAAAATTAAGTCATGAAAAATACACAGATCTGGAGCTGCTGACCTTGGCACCGTACTTAGTGTAGTTCATTTCTGTCAGCGTTACAGGCCGTAGTTTGTCGATGTCTCCGAACGCCACTCCTGGAACGTAGAGCGCACATACAACATGCACCCACCTTTAAGAAGAACACAAACACATAGTTCATGGTTAGTTATAAACAGCAAGAATATGCATGCGCTCGTTTATCCACGGTATGTTTTTTCAAGTCTGTATTATGTAAAACGTTGATGTTGGAAAGCGGCTTGAATGCGACGTGCTGAAGCTCAAACAAAAAGACTGAGGTGAGAAATTAACTCTCATCAGTTTGTGAAGGTTTGTTTCATTTAACATTTTCAGGAAGGGGAAATCATCAATTGCTGGGTCAAACACACTGTAACCTGACCATTTCTCTTGACAAAATTTTAAATGCAGAAGCTGAAGACCAATATAAAGATATCCATCTGTAGCCAGCATGCACTCCACACTTTAATTTGCTGTGTTTTTCATGCTCTAGTGAAGTAGCAAATTCAGGTGCAGGTGAGCTGAAGAAGTGCTATCAGTGATAACACAGCTCCAGCCTCCTCGATGTGTTCTCTCTCTCTCTCTCTCTCTCTCTCTCTCTCTCTCTCTCTCTCTCTCTCTCTCTCTCTCTCTCTCTCTCTCACCCTCTCACCCTCTCACTCCCCCCCACAGACTCACCCTCCCACTCCACATTATCCTCTGTCTCTCTGTAACTCACTCACTCACTGTAACTCACTCCCTCCCTCCCTGTAACTACCTCTCTCCCTCCCTGTAACTCTCTCCCTCCCTGTAACTACCTCTCTCCCTGTAACTACCTCCCTCCCTGTAACTCACTCCTTCCCTGTAACTACCTCCCTCCCTCCCTGTAACTCACTCACTCACTGTAAGTAACTCACTCACTCACTGTAAGTAACTCCCTCCCTCCCTGTAACTCCCTCCCTCCCTCCCTGTAACTCCCTCCCTCCCTGTAACTCACTCCCTCCCTCCCTGTAACTCCCTCCCTCCCTGTAACTCACTCCCTCCCTCCCTGTAACTCACTCCCTGTAACTCCCTCCCTCACTCCCTGTAACTCCCTCCCCCACTCCCTGTAACTCCCTCCCCCACACCCAGTAACTCCCTCCCTCCCTCCCTGTAACTCACTCCCTCCCTCCCTGTAACTCACTCCCTGTAACTCACTCCCTGTAACTCCCTCCCTCACTCCCTGTAACTCACTCCCTCCCTCCCTGTAACTCCCTCACTCCCTGTAACTCACTCCCTGTAACTCACTCCCTGTAACTACCTCCCTCACTCCCTGTAACTCCCTCCCCCACTCCCTGTAACTCCCTCCCCCACTCCCTGTAACTCACTCCCCCACTCCCTGTAACTCACTCCCCCACTCCCTGTAACTCACTCCCCCACTCCCTGTAACTCACTCCCTCCCTCCCTGTAACTCACTCCCTCCCTCCCTGTAACTCCCTCCCTCCCTCCCTGTAACTCACTCCCTCCCTCCCTGTAACTCACTCCCTGTAACTCACTCCCTCCCTCCCTGTAACTCCCTCCCTCCCTGTAACTCCCTCCCCCACTCCCTGTAACTCCCTCCCCCACTCCCTGTAACTCACTCCCCCACTCCCTGTAACTCACTCCCCCACTCCCTGTAACTCACTCCCTCCCTCCCTGTAACTCACTCCCTCCCTCCCTGTAACTCACTCCCTCCCTCCCTCCCCCCCTCCCTCCCTGTAACTCACTCCCTCCCTCCCTCCCCGTAACTCACTCCCTCCCTCCCTCCCCGTAACTCACTCCCTCCCTCCCTCTCTCGCTCCCCCTCGCCCACTCCCTCCCTCCCTCCCTCCCCGTAACTCCCTCCCTCCCCGTAACTCACTCCCTCCCTGTAACTCCCTCCCCGTAATTGCCGTCCCGAGTCTCGACCCAAATCTGCAGAAAATCTGTGGTGATTTTGAAAGATTGTGATGTGCTCTGAATATCACAAAGATTGCTTGATTTGGCGTTCATTTCTGCGATCATAAAATGACATAATCCTGGACCGCTAACATAATCTAAGGGTGATATGAATGGATGAAAAAAAGTTGTTTAAGAAAGAGAAACAATATAATCGACAAAGGTTTCGGTGGAAGTCAAGTTCTCACATGGGAAAATGTTCAGGAGTTTATAGGGATTTGTGCTTTTCAGTTTCTGTCACATACTCTTAATACTTTTCTTCTAACAGCACTATACTCTCTAACAGCATCATTTTAACAGACATTGCTATGTAACATGTGTATAAAGCCTTATGAATGTATTAAAGCAGGCTATTAATCCAGAAATGTTAGTATAGATAAGTGTTACTGAGGGAATTTTGAAAACCACACCTTCCAGCGTCTGTCTCTTTAAAGATCCCATCCTGACTGGGGCAGAGCTCGCAGCTGGGCATCACACCATTTTTACAGGCATCGCAGAACCACGGCTCTGTGGAGTTCTCCGAGGCCGAGCTCATGATGGAGTCGCTCTCACCGTCAACCCCGTAGCAGCCTGGGGAAAAATACGTTAATAGCAAATATTAGATTTCTTAATAGCCTGCAAAATGCTTCCAAATATTCGAGAATCTTGCATCATTTGGTTTTCGGTGTCTGTGCGGTGAAAACCCTGCAGCGTCGCCCGTCTCCTTCCGTACTCTCACCAGTGCACAGGATTACTCCAGAAAACACAAATCGGTGCAGAAAATACACAAGTAATGGAAAGGTATAAAATACGCACAAACTCTAAAAAGAACACATTACACAGATAGAGAGATAGAAGAAAAAAAAGAGACAGACAGACAATGGACAAAATACTTCAAAATACAGAATGATAATTAGCACGTATAAGAAAGAAAGAAAGAAAGAAAGAAAGATAGATAGACAGACAGACAGACAGACAGACAGACAGACAGACAGACAGATAGACAGATAGATAGATAGCATAAGCACAGTTAAAAAAAAAACAGAATAATAATCTGGATGAGTTTAACTAGAAGTGTTTGTTGTGGTCAGACAAAACCACGGAGATTAAAGCACACATTTTAGCCATGAACACACATCCACACATTTAGTGACAAAGACAAGTGCGGAGTTATTGATGCTTTGGGGCTGTTGTGTGTTAGAAGTCCGAAGGCCTGAGTAATGATGAACAGAATCCTGAGTTTCAGCCTAAATACTGTCAGGAGGTTAAAGTTGTAAGACTATAACAATATAATTACCCCAAAAATCATTCCAAATGGTTGAGAGACAAAATGAATGTCTATGTAACGACCATCTCCAAGTGTCTCCAAACCTGTTACAAATTCCTGTTTAATGCTAACAATTCTCTTCATTTCTCTTCAAAAATAAAAAGCTTCACCAAATATATAGTGGAAAATACGGAAAGCATTTCAGGTCCTCCAGAAAGAAAATGCTTTACTTGGAAAAGCTCATCACACACACAAACACACACACGTTCCAATAAGCTCAAAATCTTTTTAACTTTCAAGTTAATCTTTTAAAATATTTGACTGCATGTTTACCCACAGTCAAATAAGCCGCTGGATCAGGGTAGGAAATATTATGAAAATAAGGTAGGGGGAAAAAAAACAAAAAAGTCAGAGTCAATAAATGCATTCGATGATGTTGTCTTCTTAATTTGCCAGAGCTGGAAAAACAATTATTGAGTTGATCAGGTTACCATGGTGCCTATTAAAGTCAGCAAACGTGCTCCATGCTACAAACGCGGACTGCATTCAGGCCCTTTCCACCGTTTCAGAGATAACGTTTTTGCTCCTAATTTCACAAAGTTGCTTCTGGGTATCGGGGCTGGAGCAATAACAAATAAGTGTTTCGGTTGTGAATGCTTATAGCATGATGAGTGAATTCTGGCCACATGAGCCTGGGTGTATGAGTTCAGCTGGTCCTTTAGGATTATTTCTCACACTGTATAAGATGCAAACGATCTATAATAAAGATCCTCTACAGATAGATCGGTGTATTACGCTCTGTTACTATTACATCATCAATCGTCGAGTTCACGGCTTGAAAATGGCCTCGTACAAACAAAAACAAGGTTAGGTCTAGAGCGGTGGTGTCCGATCTTATCCTCAAAGAGTCGGCGAGGGTTCAGGTTTTCATTCCAGTCGAGCAGGAATCACGTGGGATTCTATCAGATGATCTCAGCTTTGTTAGACTCTGGTGTGGTAGAAAAAAGAAGGGAAGGAGGAGGAAGGAAGGAAGAAAAAAGAAGGACGAAGGAAGAAGAGGAGGAGGGAAAGGAAGGAAGGAGGAAGAAGAAGAAGAAGAAGAAGAGGAGGAAGAGGAAGAGGAGGAAGAGGAAGAAGGCGAAGAAGAAGGTGAAGAAGAAGGCGGCGAAGAAGAAGAAGGCGAAGAAGGTGAAGAAAAAGAAGGAGGAGAAGAAGAAAAAGAAGAAGCAGAAGAAGGCGGCGAAGAAAAAGAAGAAGAAGAAGAAGAAGAAGAAGGAGGAAGAAGAAGAAAAATAAATAATATGGGTCAGCCATAATACAGCACCCCTGGAGCAGTTGAGGGCAAAGCAGCAGCTTGGCAGTACTGGAGCTTGAACCCAGAGCCTTAAGGAATGCTCATATTTCAAAAGTGACCCTGAGGTAATAAGGGTTTGTTTTTCTAGTTCATTTTCTGTTAGCATGTGGGGTAGCAGTTCTCTGTACTGGCAGCTTTTTATATAAGCGCAAAAATATTGACGTTGCCAGAAATCTATTGCATCTAAAGTCAGCAGTCAGAACTCAGCAGGCAGAAGAAAAATAAACTGTACGGTGATTCATTAAAAACAGGCAGACCCAATGCCTGATATGGACAAAAACACCACGGAGCTAAAAGTTTCCACAGTTTTCCCCAAGTGAAATTCCTTTAGACGGCTGATCCTCCAGGATAGAGATTTCAGTCAGGGCTGAATTTGATGCTCCTAGAATACATGACTTCATTGAATCAGGTCAATAAGAGTCATTTCAGAAAAGCATTACAGGAATGCTGCTGGCAAGATTTAGTCTTCTTACTGATTAGGCTTTGAAGCACAGGGTTGGTTTTAACTGACTTACCCATTGAGCAAATCTGTGATGTTCCCTTTTGAACTGGGATAAGCCACAGGTCACTGGCTAATATGAGCTAAGCTCAGAGAAAAAGTGATGACTACGGGATAGCTTCGTAATCCCTGGAGTCGAGATTAGCCTCGCTGGAAATGACAGGCTTGGCAGGGTGTTGGCTAAATCAGGACGAGTGATTTGGAGGGGATGGAGATTGAATGTGGGGGGAAAACGGTTCAGAGTCGAGTAATAAAGCTGCACGCTGGGGGGGGGGGATCTGGTGTGTGTGTGTGTGTGTGTGTGTGTGTGTGTGTGTGTGTGTGTGTGTGTGTGTGTGTGTGTGAGATAACAGAGACCTCCAAAAAAACCCGTTTTCAATAACTAACATCATCAAAAGAATGGAAGCATTTTATGTTCACTTTGGATAAAAGGATTTGTCGAGTAAATTGTCAAGTAAAACACAACACAATCCCTATGACAGCGCTCACAGGGGTGTGGAACAAAACACTGCGGTACGTGACGGTAAAGGAAAATAAAAAAGACGCTTTTATGGTTATCGTCGTTATGATGGATTATTTTCCAACGGCAGCATGAAATCGTTGCTTTTACTGTATATCACGCCAATTTACCAACGATGACTTTTCTTCCTAATTATGGAACGTTTAAGGGAGCATCTGCTAAACGTTTTAACGCTGTTTATGTTACGACAGTTATAAACGATTGTCCCTCGCACCGCCTTAAACTTAATCATTTGTAAGTTAATAAAATTAAATTCGAGGTTTGCGTAAACTGCTATTTCAACGTCCAAGTCTCCCAAAGCTACACTGAGCAGCATAATATAATCCTGTAACATTGCGTAACAATTTATCTGTCTGTTTAAAGGCCCGGTTTACTGATATCAACTTTAACTGCTTGCATTTACATTTATATTTACGCCATGTGGCAGATGTGCTTATAAAGAGCGTCTATCAGAAGCGATTTGAAGTCTCTATCAATGACTGCGACCTGATTCTTTTTTCACTAGGTTACAGACTAAAGAGAAAATATAGAGAGAAATGCAGGCATTTTTTTTTTTTTAGTTTTTTTTTAGTTTTTAAGTATTTCAGGAAGCAGTGAGTGACTCAGCCGTTCAGACCTCTAGGGCAAGTTCGTTCCACCATCCTGGTGCCAATACAGAGGAGAGTCTTGATGCATACCTTCTTTATACCCTGAGAGAATGGATTTGTTTGAAATATTTTGGATTTGTAATAAGACGTTATTAACCCTTTGGGGTGTCAAGTAAAGAGGAAACATAGTCAAATATAGACCTGATTTGAAGCAAGAAGATATGGCTGAAAAGCTGTGAGGATCAAAACTAGTCATTCTTTAATGATTCGCCCTAATGCTACGTTCACACAGTTATTTATACAGTTATACACGGTTTATAGCTTGTTTGTTATGTTGTTTACAGGAGTTTATGGGTTTTTTTGGTCTGTATTACTTAAAATTATGTACAGCTTTGAACCTTTCTTATTTCACTTTATTTCATATTTTTGTAATACACGGTCAATCTGGAGATTTGTATACGTTATTAACTCTCTCTTATTGGAGGTTACGGTGTATTTTACGTCTTGCGCTGCTCTCGTTGGGGATTAATAAAGTACTCTTCTACTACTGCTGCTACTGCTACTGCTAGCTATAAAAACAGAGTGGACTCAAGGGCATACTTTACTGTGATTTTTAAAGGGTTTTGGTTTAAGGCACTCTTTGTCGCGTCGTACGTAAGACCGCCGTCAATCCTGCTTTATTCGAACTTAGTTAAACTCGCGATTGTTTTAATGCTGTTTTGCCCTCCAATCAGACAACCTTCAGCCGAGCTCGTTCCTATTCAAGCGCTTTGGCGTTATTAACAAAGCTGCACAGACGAACGTCGGAATGGAGTGGTGAATGAACGAGTGAGTGAACACGGCCAATTAGGGCTGATGGACCTTCCTTCCGAGCCAACTGGGGGGAGTGGAGGGGAAAAATGAGATGAGCTTCAGAGGGAACGCAAACGCCAGCCGTCTTTTGTTTGAATCGGCAGCACTGAATCGAAGCTCGATGAAAGACAAAAAGAGCAAATACAAAGAGGCAAAATAATCCAATCACTTTCATAACCAGCACTTCATGGATGAAATGATTTCCTCAATATATCTGAAGGAGGGGGGTAGGAGAGAGAGAGAGAGAGAGGTTGAGTTAACTAAAACATGCAACACGTGCGTACAGCATTTTGAATGCCCTGTTAGAACGACCTTGTAAAGGAGGACAGAGGCTTAATGTGGAGGCGGGAAAATATCCCTGCTCAAAAAAATAAATAAATAACCTAATCAGAGTAGCCCACAGACTCTCTCAAACCGTGACCATGAGACCAGCACACACATGAACACACACACACCATTCCATGAAAGAACCACTTGCTGGTTTTCTGAGAAACGACAGCACACCCTGGCTAAATTTTATACAAAGGCTACATTTAGAATGAATAAAAATCTATGAAATCCAATTCAAGGAACGCGAGTGAGCAACACACACGAGAATGGACTCGAGCACGCTTTAAGGCCGTTTGTTCGGCGCTGTCCTCGGACATTATGAACAACACGGCAGCTTTTTCAAGGGAAATGGACGCTTTTTGTACGATTTAAACGTGTGATTTAAAAAAAAAAAAAACAATGTCTTTTTTTTTTAGTAAGTTTGAGGTACAGTTTCCTGACGCTGGAAAGGTTTCAGAGAAGACTAAGGCTGGTGACAGCACGTAACAGGAACTAACTTGTTTTCTAAGCATCGACGACGTTAAAGGTAACAAAAATTTGGTCGTCTTTAATCTCACGGCAGCAAAGAGCGAGAAATCGTCTGGCGATGTTAGCAGCTAGATGTGGGCATGTCCGGTGACGTAACCAAGCTGAGTACAGGTGAATTTCAGGTAAATATGAGGTCTTGGGTCTATCAAGCTGCCACTGCTGGGCCCCTAAGCAAGGCTTCTAACCCTCGACTGCTCAGGTGTATAAAATGAGATAAAATAAAGTAGATCAGGATAAAGGTGTCTGCCAAACGGCATAAAGTATAAGGTGAGCAGCAAATATAAAGGTTCAGTAGCGTCCAATGAAAGTGTAAACCGTAGAGTACACAAGATCCATGACAAAGATATATATATATATATATATATATATATATATATATATATATATATATATATATATATATATATATATATACGCACAGACCAAAAATCCCCGCAGAATGTTTCATTTTAGCGGCAAGTAAAACCCATTTAGAATGCTAGTTACACCACCCACTGATAGACAATGTTACCATGGCAACCAACGGTCGGAACACTTCCCGGTGACTCCCTAATACAGAGACTGGAGATCTGTTTTGTTCAGCTGAAAGAAAACTTCTAAAATTTCACACGCACACAAACAACCAATCAATCTAACCTCAAATCTGTACTTAGCGATGATGTTATGCTACACGTATTTACTCAGGAATAAAACCAAACATCGTATTCATATGAATGACTCCGAGAAGAGACTCCGTGATCCGAGTATTATTGTACTAAAGATATGAACGTTTTTTGGGCTTCTTTTATTTATTTATTTATTTTTAACCAAAAGTCACATTCAGGCAAGTAAACAACCTAAATAAATTGTGCATGTTTTGGGGAAATAATTAACTTTACGGTCCAGAACTCATTAAGGTCTCTGTGGAATCGATCGCAGCGGCATGTTAATCGGTGTTCCGATGAGTGTGAGGATGTTAATGGACAACACGATGGTGTTTATTAGAGTGCGGGTTTAATAGCCTCACACATGAAGTTATCGGAACGACGGAAAGACTCCGAATGAAAAACACAATTAAAAAGACACAGTTTGGTGAGAGACGAATTCAGATTAGTCCGGATTATACGGTGTAGTCCAGATGACATATACATGTGTTTTTGTTCATTAAAAACATTACAGTGGGACAGTGTTAGTTCTTGGAATCATGGGTAGAACTTCTTATCTCTTCTTTTTTCTTCCTGAATCATCATCAAGCATCTGTCTGAGGCTGCAAAGCTTTGCAATCAAGCAGAAGAAACACTTGCGTGCACCTAAAGATGCAGCCAATCAGAGCTGGCCCATTACCACCCCGGCCACAATTTAGCTTTTTTTTATCCTGGGGAAAATTTTCAAAGCATTGCTGCACCCAGAATTACCTTAAACGACTATCCAAATTTTTGTGTTTTTTTTTTTTTTTTTCTTGTTTTTCCTTGAATCCCGCTTGGTGAGAAATAAGACATGCAATTTTTCTGGTCTAAGAAGAAAAATTACTATTGGACAATAATAACAGCCGGTTTCTACAAAAGAGAAATAAACAAACAACAAATAAGATGTGAGTTTATTGTCCTATAACGGCACATCCTGAAGACGAATTCTTACACCAGAGAGATTTGACACCAGTTCCAATTTTCCGATCGTTAAAGAGCGACACGTCGTACTTTTTATCCAGTTAATGTTTAACAATTGTGAAGAATGTTTGCTCATTTCCTCACCACCGTCTTTCTTTCTCTTTCGAAGTTAATAAGACAAAATAACACTGACATGTTACAAAAAAAGCCTCTGTTCTGGGTTGATAATTATAAATGTAATGTCAATCGATGAATCCATACATCCATTCATTAATCCATCCATCCATCCAATCAGTCCATCAATCCATCAATACATACATCCATCCATCCAATCAATCCATCCATCCATCACATTTTAAATACAGGTTAACTTGACCGATCCTAACACCTTTTGGACCAATCAGAACATTCCCACATCGTAAATACTCATACCACAGCATTGTGAGATGCACTTTTGCTAATCAAAGGGGATGTGTGTATTCGTGTATGTGTATATATACTCACACTGATAGCAGCTGCAGAACCAAAATGGCTGACTGACTGCGTGTACACATCGTAACAAAACAGTGTTCCTTAATGGGTCACCTTTTTAAACCAGTGCTTAGGGCTCAGGTGTGTGTGTGTGTGTGTGTGTGTGTGTGTGTGTGTGTGTGTGTGTGTGTGTGTGTGTGTGTGTGGAGTGTGTGTAAGTGTGTGTGTGTGTGAGAGAGAGAGATAGAGAGGAACTGGTTGCAGCATGGCACAGCTGGCACATGACGGTGGCAGGCATCTGGCATGTGGAGAAAGTTTCTGGAGCAAAACAGTTGTCCCCTCTGGGTGATGCTCCCGATGTCGTATTCCACCTGACACACATGACTGGACGTGACAGGAACAATGAAATATTTTGGAACGTTCTATTTCCTTTAAGAAGTATGGGAAGACTTCCAATATTCCACCGGACAGATTTCTATACAGGATATAAATGATTTCAATAAATCTCAGGCTCAAACTTAAGTGGCAAACGCATGGGAGTTGTTTTGTCATGTAAGAGGCTAAAAACATACAGTCTTGAGTAAAAGAGAAGGAGATAAGAAGTGGCCTTAAGTGCCATTTCTCCAAACTGCAATTCCAACACTGGCTGTATGCCACTCAGCCGCCCTCAGGCCTGTTCTTCTGGAAATAAACCACTTCTCAGACTTACAATGAGGAAAAAAAGCACAATGTCAGCGTCGTCTAACAATCTTTCCTTCAGTTCTCTTCGTATCTCAGGGCTTGTAAGACATACGCACACACCCACACACAAACACACACACACACACACACACACACACAGGAAGAGTGGCTATGAATCAGAGTGTGTGTGGCTTCAAAGGCTGACTCTGCAACACTGCACTTGGCCCATCAAAGGAACCTGACTGTTTCAAGGTCATCCCCTGATTCACTGCCACGGTGATATGAAATGGCTCCGTATAGCAAGCTGACACTGAAAAAGTGTGTCTGTGGGGTGTGTGTGTGTGTGTGTGTGTGTGTGTGTGTGTGTGTGTGTGTGTGTGCAGCTTGTGAGCTGTGGTCCATCAATGTCATGGCTAAACATCATTTCTTATGCTAGCAAACACTGAACCAACATCCAGGTACATGAGGTAAACATACGCTCCATCGTATAACCTCACTGGAAAATGTTTTAATTTTTAAATTTAATTTAATCACCTCTGTTTCTAACAACCAATCACTGACCACTACTGTTCCCAGGGACCAATCACTGACCGCCACTGTTCCCAGGGACCAATCACTGATCGCCACTGTTCCCAGGGACCAATCACTAACCGCCACTGTTCCCAGGGACCAATCACTGACCGCCACTGTTCCCAGGGACCAATCACTGACCGCCACTGTTCCCAGGGACCAATCACTGATCACCACTGTTCCCAGGGACCAATCACTGACCGCCACTGTTCCCAGGGACCAATCACTAACCGCCACTGTTCCCAGGGACCAATCACTGACCGCCACTGTTCCCAGGAACCAATCACTGATCACCACTGTTCCCAGGGACCAATCACTGACCGCCACTGTTCCCAGGGACCAATCACTGACCGCCACTATTCCCAGGGACCAATCACTGACCGCCACTGTTCCCAGGGACCAATCACTGACCGCCACTATTCCCAGGGACCAATCACTGACCGCCAATCACTGACCGCCACTATTCCCAGGGACCAATCACTGACCGCCAATCACTGACCGCCACTGTTCCCAGGGACCAATCACTGACCGCCACTATTCCCAGGGACCAATCACTGATCACCACTGTTCCCAGGGACCAATCACTGACCGCCAGTATTCCCAGGGACCAATCACTGACCGCCACTATTCCCACGGACCAATCACTGACCGCCACTATTCCCAGGGACCAATCACTGACCGCCACTATTCCCAGGGACCAATCACTGATCACCACTATTCCTCCCTAGAGTGTCAATACTATACAAGTAATCTGTATTGAGAGACAGGCAGATAGACAGACAGACACAGACAGACTGAGGGATGTATAAATACAGACACACACATAGACAAAGACAGACAAACAGACAAACTAAGACAGACAGACAGACAGACAGACTGTGAAGGTACTGTACCCACCCTTATTAAGCTACTTTAGTAAGAATATAATCAGACTGAACCCTGAGCCCACACTTGCTCATCATGTATTTAAAACCCCTTTATTACTCTCATCCTTTCTTGTGTTTTCTCTTCATCGATTCGAAAGCTCTTCTTAATTCCCTGTAGAAAAGACTCGGCTTCTTTTTAAGCCGTATTGTCGCGCGGCTCGCTGTGAGGGCGGCTACCTAGAGTCAGTCATGCGTCGGCAAATAAAGTGGATAATAAATTAATAAATAAATAAATAAATGACAAAAGAGTACTTGGAAATTAGCGGCGTCACCCTGATGCAGCAGGGCATGGCCGGCGTTAACTAGGCCTGTCTGAAAGTGAAGGCGGCAGCTAGAGGACGATTTAAAGAGTAATTGATTTTGTTTCCAATAACTCACAGACACAATGAGCTAATAATGCAGGAGGATGAAGTTCCACAGAGTGCAGCTCCTGAAAGGTCCAAAACAGGCGATTCTGGCTTGAGGATGAAGAGACGTACTGAAAGATGTCTTAGAAACGCAGCAAGACTTTACAGCCATGGGCAAATCGTTCATGCCGTTACTGTGCTGACATTGAATGTTGTTTGTCACAGACTCCTGAATACTGACCAAGTACAGGCCTGGTTATGACGTACTGAGATGAGGTGATCTTATTCCTACTACTTTAAATAAAGTAACTTTCCTCTGTGGGGGATTATGTCTCAATCCGCTTCTTAGCTCAACAGCCAGGGCACTGATCAGGGACTTGTCCATCTTAAGGGCTCTTTCTCTCTTTTTTATCGCTCAATAAAAGATCACAAAATGACCAGAAAGACCAGGGAGCCTCAGTGCTCACTATGTTCCCTTACTGGAAATGATGTCATATCTTCTGAAGCATCTCGGCTGAAAATAAATTGTGGACCATCTCAGCTAGCTTGGTCTACTTCATAGGTAGCTTGTTGTCGTTAGAATAGCTCTCAAATGATTACATACAACAGAGAGTTTTGACATATGGTTTGAGTCTAGCGACTTTTAAGTATTCAATAATATTTATTTCATAATATTAATATACTTTATGAAATCCCTTATGTCAGTGATGACATTTTTCAAAGGGAAGTAAGTCGTCACGACGTGTCCCAATACGTAGTGAGCCAGGGTCCTTAACTGTGTCCAAACTCGTGTACATAATACATGATTTCACCACCTAGGGAGCTAGAGAGTTGATTGAGACACAGCCTAAGACTTTTTGAACTTTGTCTGAAAGTGTGTGCATTGACCTTCGTGCACGGTCACGCCGCAGTTGTCGCACTGGATGATCTCGTCCGTGTCCTCGCTGTTGTCTCCCAGACAGACGCAGCAGATCAGAATGTGCTCCATCCTCTGTGAGGTCCAAACCTGAGCTCGCTCCACCAAAGAGTCCTGTAAAGAACATGCAGAAACATCAGGGTCTGAGAATCCCCCATTCGGACAGAGCGTTTTGTACGACAACCAGCCTTTCCACTAGGCATGTGCTCATAACTCATTATGCTGGTTTCCACATCTGAAAACTGGAGACAGGATAGAACGAGGAAACCAGATGCTTCCATTGTCCTGAAGTCTGTGGGTTTTTCCAATAGGTTTTTGTTTAAATGCCTGAAACAAATAAATCCTGTGGCCTAACACACGTTTAAGACATTTTCCTGTTTTATTGTCCATCGTTTGTGATTTTTTTTTAAAGGTAAATTTTTTTTTAAGGTGGATCTCAGCATCATATATCCAGTCTCTGCTCCTGAGGGTCAAATATGCAGAAGATTCTTTAAAAAAAATGTGCAGGAGCTGGAGGCCTTTTCTATAGAACGTTGAATAGTTTAAATTCTGGCTGTTAAAAAACAAGGACACGTAAATAACTTTCAGAAAAACCGATAGATTTCAGCACTGATTATCCAGATACCAACACAGAATTAAAAACCAAGCACGTGTAAACTTTTGAACTGTTAAATTTGGATAAAATCAGTTATTATAGTATTATCGTGTCGTATTATATACCCACAAAAACATTATATATTTATATTAATAATGCCCTGCTTTATATACGGATTTGTTTCTGTCAGAACAGCTTACAAAGAGACTTATATGGTGGATGCTCCGCATAAACGGATTAAAAAAAAACGAGCGTAGTCATTGATATGGTGAGGTTTACTGTGAGGATACGATTAGTCGGGCCTTTATTACGTGAAGGAGTCTGCAGTGTCAGCACTTTATAACAGCCCAAGAGACTTGAACAGAAAAAACCAGACGCTGCTGAGGGAATGACTGAATATAGCGGTTAGCACAGGACCTAGCTTCTCTTTATACACGTTCTAATGCACTCAATTATAAATGGGTAAGAAGTAGACTGTACTGGAGTTGTGATATAATTAGTAACAACGGCATAGAACCACAGAATAAAATCAAACATCGAGCTCCTCACACCTGAGCTGAGACTCGATCCCACAACGCTGGTCTGGTGTTTTTACATCAGACACGTTAGCACTGATCTACGCATGTTTTCAGTTCCTAAATGTAACACTGTAGTTATAGTGTCGATCCCATCGGCTGCAACATGGTCATGGGATTCACAATGTACAGTAACTGGTTTATGTTAACGTTATGTGATCACACTCGATCTACATCATTCAGTCTAGTCATTACAAACTTTTTTTCAAATGAAGTTCAGCATGAACAGTAAAATACATTGGACAAGGTTTATGTAAACTATATGCCTTTTTAAAAAAATCCTGTCATGATATTTTGTTTATTACTCATTTTATTATTATTAATAATAATAATAATAATAAAAGCATTACAATAATAATAATAATAACAATAATTATTGTTATTATTATTATTATTATTATTATTATTATTATTATTATTATTATCATTATTATTATTATTATCATCATCAATAGTTATTACTAATTAATATAGTAATTACTATTATTTATAATAAGTAATAATTAATATACTTTTTATTATCAATAATTATTATTTATTTATTATAAGTAATATAGTAATTATTATTAATAATAATGATTATTAATTGCTATAATAATTTCTATTATTAATATAATCATTTTTATTATATCACATTATTAATATTGATTTTTCTTGTTTAAATTGCTTAAAGTTTAATTTAAGCAATGAAATCTGTTGAGAAACCCAATATTTTTGAAACTATACATATTTTTTCCCTAAATCTGACTAAACACATATTTAACAGTCTAACAGCCACCAACCCAGTGCTGATTATTTTCAGCACATCCAGTTTATCCGATTTTATTTCCTTCTTCATTATTAAGAGATAAATATGAATTAAAATCTTATTCTTTGACAATGTCCTTTGTTAAAAGTTGAACAAATAAAAAGTATTTAGTAGTAGTTGATGAGTGTAAAGGGATCTGATGGCTCATACATCTGCTCCATGTTCAGCAGTAAAAGCAGCTCAATATTCCCTCTTTTACACTGATCTGGGATAAGCTTCCCACTCAGACGTGACTCCTGGACATCTGTACTGAAATAACAGACCGATCACAGATTAAAAAAGAAAAAGGGAAAAAAAAAAAAGGCAGCCTAGTGGCAATCTTTCGCTGTAATTTCCCCAGAGAGGTAGACAGATTCGTCAATTTTATAAACAGACCTCAAATTTTCTGGCTAAGTCAGTTATCAGTGAGACCTTACGGTCTTATGAAAAGTTCAATCTGATACTACAAAAGCCGCTGATTGTATTATCTGAGTGTATGATTTGCTCAGAACTCGTATGCACGTTCATTTGGATGTGCTGCAAATTGGATCGGTGACCTTTTTTTTTGGGGGGGGGGGGGGGGGGGGGTTTAACTCCAGAAACGAAACGCGACGTTACAACTAACTAACCAACAAGAAAGAGGTTAACTGTTCACTTTGTCACATTTACATATACAGGGTTGGGTAGACACCCTTATTCAGAGTGACTTACAGTTCTTCTGACTTTATACAAGTGAGCAATTGAGGGTTAAGGGCCTTGCAAAGGGGACCAACGGTGGCAGATTGGCAGACCTGGGACTCGAGCTCATAACCTTCTGTTCCGTAGTCTATCACCTTTATCACTATTCTACCACATCCCTACGTCGCTGTAATGTCCCACTCTGTTCATAATAAAGAACAGTCAAGTTTGTAGTTTTTCATCAGTATTTCTGTTCCTGCCCAGCCCACTAGGGGCAATATATTTTCTTACACTTTCTTCCATAAATACAGTAAGACAATTACTTGACAGTATCATCCTTTTACAGTCATTATAAATAAATATAAACTGTAAAATTATGGACTGTAAAATTATGGACTCGTCTCTTTTTCATTTTTATGAATTTGTCTTTTGCTTCAATGTTACGTTCTATCGTGTTTGACAGCAAAGAATAAAATACCAGAATACCAGCCACTTCTCAGTCCCCATTTGTTTTACACATCTGAATTTTTTTCAACCTTAAAACCAAGTGCTAGTGTATTGTATAAAAGCGCTGGACTAGATATCTCAGATTTTTTAAAAAGTTACCCTACCAATATCTGGCAACCTTAGAGCTTTTGATCAGAGGCCAAAAAAAAAATGGAATTTGTGACTGTTTTGTTGTGTCCATGTTAAACATTGAATTTCTTTGCACTGTTACGCTGCACTGTAAAATCAGGGCTTTATGACTTCTTAGTTTTTCATATTTTCAATATTTCTGTTTGTCCGTAAACAATTAGAGGCATTATTTTTGTTGAAAAGTTCCAAGTGGAAGTGTTAATGACTGGAGTGTTAGTGCCTGGACAGAGCTCTCATGCGTGATATTCCACCACATAAGATCACTGAAAGTTGTAAAAAAAAAAAAAAAAATCACCTACATTATGAACTTTAACTGCTGCTTAGCTTTTGTAGCTTTCGTTTTTCTGTGATCGTTCCTAAGACGGATCTTCTCTCTCACCTCGTTTCCCTTTCCTTGAGATGTGCTATGGCTGTCATTGGTCTCCTCCTCATCGAATGCTCTGGTGTTCTTGCTGGCTTTTTTCCTGGCTTTTTTCACTGCCACTTCACTGTCGCTGCTGCTGCTGCTCTCGTCGTCGTCATCCTCGTCCTCCTCGTCGTTGTTGTCATCATCGTCGTTCTCGTCATCGTCGCCGTCGTCCTCCTCCTCTGCGCTGCCTTCTTCCTCTCCCTCATCTTCGCTCCCTTCTTTCTCCTTCCCGCCGGCTTTGTTTTTCTTCTTTCCAGACGTTGGCCTCCAGTCGTTATCATCCTCGCTGTCGTAATCGTCCATCTCGTTTAGCTGCTCCATCGTGGTGAAGTCCAGCATGGGCCTGTTTCTCCGTAGGTTCCACTTTTTAGGGCTTTCTTCCACCGCGCTGCTCCCGTTGGGCTCCGAGTCTGAGGTCTTTTCGGCTTTCTTGCGATTTTTAGAGACTGGTTCTTTTTTGCCGCTTTCCTCAGAGGAAGGCTGGTCCTTGACTTTCTCTTCTTCCTGCACATCTTCTTTAAGCTCCTTCTCTTCATCATCAACGGCCTCTTCGTCTGGAGTTACGGCAGGATCCGAGTCACTGTCTGCACCTCTGACGCTGTCTTTAGAGCCCTCGTCATCGCTGCCGTTCCCTGTACCCTCTGACCCTGAAACACATAAAGGAGCAGAGTATATAGTACATATTGTTGTCAACATATCATTTACAGCTATGCTGTAGTTTGTTATCTACCTCTGTTCTTTATTATAACATTTTTTATTGAAAATGATCACAATGATTCAATGCATTTGCAAACCGGATTGTGATGTCATTAGGTGTCTTCTACCAATTTTTAGACCATAAGACGTTGTAATGTTGCGGCTAGCCGGCTACAGGGAACAAAAATAAGCAAACATAAAAGTGCTGTCTTTTGCACACCAAACATTAACTCTCCTAGTCAAGTTATATAAAAAAAGATAGAGATAAAAAGATGCATATTTAGGATAAACTAGGTTGTGCGCTGATTTTAATGGTCGGTAAGTTTTCCTTTACTGGAACGACACACCTCAGGACTTGAGGATGTTAGAGGATAATCAACTCCAGGGTGCGAACAGTAACACCACTTTGAGTCGAAGTCACAACACATGAAACAGCCATCGATTAAACCATCCTGAAATGTTTACTTATAGTATCAGTGCCATGAAATAAAGCATTAAGGCATCGATTACCCGTAGCGTCTGCGTCTCCCACTTCGAAATCACTGTCATCTGAGCTGTCATAGTCCAGGACATCTAGAAGCGAGGCAGCCAGGGGCTTCACCTGCCTGCGCTTGGAGGCTCGATCCATTGTGGAAAACCTGGGACAGAGATTCAGTGATAAGTGGAGAACGACAGAAAGAAGCAGAACAGACATCAGCAGGAGTATTATACCAAAGAGATCAGTGTAAAAAAAAAAAAAAATCATGGCACAAGTCTTCATCCCTACAGATATTCTGTATCATCATACACCATATGTCCTTTAACTTATAACTTAACTATACTGATTCTCTACATTTCTCACCCAAGAAGTTTTATACTACAGTTACTTCCTGGCTTAATCATGTAGGTATATGGATAAAAAAAAATCTGTTCCAAAAAAAGGGGATGCATGATCACATGAGCCTGTCTGGTTAGTTGTCTAATGTGTTAGCATTTAGCATGATGGAGATCGAATAAAACTAGACATTCGGGTTGAAACCTTTAAAAATAATAACAAAAATAACATATATAACTTGAATCTTTGTGGCACGTGCCAGAAGAATAAACCGATTCTGTATCATATTTCATGACTCCGCGTTAGCTCCAGTGCTAGTTAGCAACAGCTAGCAGTAGCATCACGGAATCTCTTCATTCTCCAGCTAGCTTACGAATTATTTATTCACGTACGTTTCTTTATTCGGAGCATGCGTGACAAAACCGCTCACGGAACATTAAATACGAGCCAAAACAAAACACATCACCTACTTTATTTTGTAGCTTGTAACAATAGTAGGCTACAATGAACACTTTTCAAACGATGCGTACCACGCGCCAACTTTGTGCTTACGTAGTACACAGAAAGGCGGGGTTTAGGACCGCGCGAACGCCAGTCACTGCGAATCGTGCTGACGTTCTCAGGAGAAGGCGTGGCTTAGGAACCTAGTAATGCAACGGCGGCGTCCTTTTGTGTTTGCGTAATGCGCATGAGGCGGGGCTTCGTAACCATAGCAACGCCCATAGCGTCATTCCGGTTATAGGATATTGAGATCTATTTGTCTGTCTGTCCGTCTGTCTAAATATAAGAATAAAATAGTAAGTAGTAAATAGTTTATGACTCGATTCGGGCACAATAGTATTCGTAAAAGAACTACAATTAGTCGTTTGTTAAAAATGTTAGGTAAAAAAAAAACAAAAACAAAAAAAAAACGGAATTTATTTATTGATTTATTTTTATGGGGCGGAGCTTCGTAACCATAGCAACGCTCAAAGCGTCATTCTGATTATAGGATATTGAGATATATCTGTATAAATATAAGAATAAAATAGTAAATAGTAAATATTTTATGACTACAAAAATGAAAAAAGGAACAGAAAAAATTTTTATCTAAAATATTTATGACATATAACATATATAACATGTAATATTTATTAATTGAGGGATGTTATATACCAAAAATTATACATGATTTGTCAAAAAAAAAATGCACAAATCAGATATGTAATGTCTCATATCAATTATTACAGTTTTATTGTCATACACTGTCTATGAATGTTTAAGGCAGTGTGATTATTTGTTTTAGTTTGTTTCTTTTTATTTAATCACTATTAATATGTGTGTTAGTTACTTGGTTAATGTTAAGATAAAGATGCTTCTTTGTTCATGTTAAATAATGCATAACATCACGTCAGGTCATCACATGTCCAATAAAATGTCCAAAAAATGTTACTAGTTCATAATTAGTTGCACATCAAACAGAAAATCCAGTACAGAAAAAGGATAGATGGATGTACAGACATCAATTGTTCCAGTCCTTTTAATGCATCCGAAACTGCGTCCAGCTGTTCTGCCTCCACTAAAATGTAAATTACAGCTGAGAATACCATTTCTGCAATATTTGTATATTAGAATAGTAATTTTGTGTGTGTGTGTGTGTGTGTGTGTGTGTGTGTGTGTGTGTGTGTGTGTGTGTGTGTGTGTGTGTGTGTGTGTGTGTGTGTGTGTTAAATAGATGCAAATGTACAAATGATTCTTCTTCAGAATTTCCCTGCAGTTTGATTATGGTTGTAATTTTGGAATAATATTCTAATATTCAGAGAATAAATGGTGAGTACTAACTTTACCTTGTTACCCTTAACAGAAATACAAGACAAGCACAGAGTTGGGCAAGTGATAGTTAAAGACTTAAAAGACCAATAATGGCTTTTTGGAAGTTTCTGTGATTCTTTGCTTTAGGCACTAACATACATTTATTTGCACCAAACTATCAGCTTAGAAAACCTTTACATCAGATTCAGACTCAACAACGTCATGTGGTTAGTGTTATCTTTTCATTTCTCTTCATTAGCCCTCTGTGTCGTTTTCTCCCATAGCAAAAGCAACCTATATTCATTCTAATCCCACACATTGTAAATGACTTGCTGATTATGGTGATGTCATTGTTTTAGAAAAGGTCTGTTTTTCCTTTAGGCCTATATCAGTTTAAACAGTTTTTGATAGTTTTTTCACCCTCATTTACATAACATGGCATTTTCAGCAGATTGCTATATAACAGTTACTGGAAAATTCACATAAACACCATCAAATTCAAAATAGTAATGTTGACGATGAATTAAAGCAGATGTCGGAGGCTAAACACAGTAGAAAACACGCGTAATAACACGAATATTAGACTGATTGGAGGAAATGACTGCTTTGGCTTGTGTTCAGAGCCAGGTTTGTTTTCTGTTGTCCTCTGATGACTTTGCCAGTTTTGCAAAAACAGGCGACGATTAAAATAAATGAGGCTAGATTGATCCTGATACACAGCAGGAGAAGACTGATGGGGGAGGCGAGAGAAAGGGATGATTACGACTGTCCTTGGCCGATGACAAATGGCACCGCATTGTGCTCGAAAGCAGGCCGTTTTTTATCTGTTGGCATCAAAACACTTTCGGGATATCATTGTAGCCATCAACGTCATCATCACTGTCACCTCCTTTTTGTTGCCTATAGTTTTTGCTGTGTATGATGTTGACTGTATGTGAAATGAGTGAAGCTTCACACCAGCCAAGGTCACTATGGCATTAGTTAGTTATTAGTTTAGCTATTCATCCATTACTTAGTTTGTAGATTTAATAATTGGTTTTAAAGTCATTTATACAGTAACTGTTGTCCGATTAACTTTTTTTTTTACCAGTACGCTAGCGTCTGTTCAACTTATCAGACATTTTCAATCAGCATAAACAAATGAATTATTTTTTGGCCGCAAGTCTGATAGAAAATAAGTCATGACTCTTTGCTTTCAGTGTAAGATGTGTTTTTTTTCTCTATGTTGGAGAACTTTACACTGAATTTTAGTGGTTAAACTGAATTTATCATTTGGGGCATCTTAGAAAACAGAATGGGTTTGATATCATCATTTACTTTGAACACCCGATAAGTTCGGATAAGCGGTAGAAATGAGTGAGAGTGAGAGTTTCAGATTGTTTCAAGTTTCAGATCTTTACTGTCAATACAAATCACACACACACAGATACAGAATCTCCACACACTATATAAACACCTCACAAGTTCGGTGTTTACAAGGTCAATAACTAGCCTTTTGTTCCTTTTGTTCCGGATCTCATTCTCGTTTGTGTTGCTGGATTAAGCCTGATATTTTAATTTGTAGCTTTCCCAATCTTTTCACGATTTTTATTCTACTTAAGTGGACAACTTTATGCTTTTAAACACACCATTTGTTCTGTTATTGCAATATTTCTAAAGATTCACTCAACAGCAAAATTCGCACCTTTAACATATTTATGGAAATTAAAAATGTACAAACAATAATAATGAAATTAAAATGAAAATAAAAAATAAAATTTCTAAAATATGGAAAAACCTGATTAAAAGTTAAAGTTTAGTCTACCCAGCAACACAAGTGGTGAGAGTCAGGTGGCAGAGACGGTTGCTGTCCAAGGTGATGAAACATTAGCAAACATGAGATGAGATCATCGGATAAAGCGGTAGAAAATGAGTGAGATGAGTGAGTGAGTGAGATGAGATCAAGGTTAAAAATAAAAACAAAATGAGGAGAAATTCAGGGAAAATGTGAAGTGACAAACAGTGCAATGTCAATAATACAATAAATACAGATAATAAACTATACTTGGGATGTACCAGGATTCAGATAGATTAATTGGAATGTACAAATAGAAGGCAGAGTATTTGATTTCTATGTTCATGATGGCATGATGAGTCTGTGTTCCACTTTACTCGGTGGTGTTCAGTGGGGTTGAGTCAGAATCAAGAATCTGTGCAGGACACTCGAGTCCTTCCACTCTAACCTTAACACACCATGACTTCATGGAGCTCGCTTTATGCACAGGAGCATCATCATGAACGTATGTGTCTTTTCCTTCCAGAGAAACTGCAATACTACAGTTTTGCAAAAGCAAGACCTGAAAAACACTAGCAATTGAATTTAAGCATGCACCTGCAAGTGCAATTTAGGATTTTAGGGCTGCTTTATGAGTATGAGTATAGAAAGGTTGTTTTCAGGTTATTTTCAGGTTAATATACACATAAATTCAAAGCCATTTAATACCATTGTATACTTCCAGCTTTGCAAAGAAACACAAACGAATGTAATGATCAAGTGTCCACAAACCTTTGATCATATAGTGTACAAATACAGAAGACATCATTGTGTTAGAGCACAGGACTAAATATTAAACTATTAACAGTGCAGTAAAGTCTACACAAGAAACTCTGTTGAATTTTGGTTAACCACACATTCACCAGAATCTCTTAACGTTCAGGTTTTTTTTTAAATAAATACATCACATTTAAAGACAGTTTGTCATCAAGTTTAGTACTTGATTAAAACTCAGTCATAAAAATCACACACACTCAACAAGCCTTCTAGGTTAGAGCTTTGACATCACAGTTCCACTGAATGCTTTCATGTTTCTGTGAATGTGGAGGTGTGTGTGTGTGTGTGTGTGTGTGTGTGTGTGTGTGTGTGTGTGTGTGTGTGTGTGTGTGTGTGTGTGTGTGTGTGTTAGATCTTTCAGCCTTTACCATAGGTCAGTTTATTTTCTTATTGATTTCCTATGTTTAAATGACCCTTTCAAAACTGGTTAACTTTGCTATTTGGTAAACCTAATTATTTTTACATAGATTTATTTAAATGAGGCTTAGTCTAATGAAATAATTCATACTTATAGAAACAGGGGCATGCTACCATATGTAAACAAAGTCTCTGCCATATTTCAGTTTTTCTTCATCCATTATTCATTCATTCATTTTCTACCGTTTATCCGAACTACTTCGGGTCACGGAGAGCCTGTGCCTATCTCAGGCGTCATCGGCCATCGAGGCAGGATACACCCTGGACGGAGTGCCAACCCATCGCAGGGCACACACACACTCTCATTCACTCACACACTTTCATTCATTATTCTTTGGATAATTCATAATATACTTGTATTCACCATTCCCTTGATTTATTTTTCAAAATTCCTGCTGGTTTGCAGTTTCCTTCCCCAGGTCAAAGACTGACTGTTTGGTGTTTCTGTGATGTGTGTGTGTGTGTGTGTGTGTGTGTGTGTGTGTGCCCTGTGATGGGTTGGCACCCTGTCCATCATGTCCCCCCGCCTTGTATACAATAAAAGGTACAGAAACTGGTTGGATGGATACTTTATGATACCAAAACAACCAACTTTTTTGGACGATTTAAACCGAGGACACTTTTTATAAAAAGACTTAAAGAATTTATGATGAATTAAGTTGAATTTATCATTTCTTTATTGCGCATTGGTTATAAAACCTGAATTCTTCATTATAAAATCGAATGTAAACCAACAAAATGTTGAAATTATTTTGTCACTTTCTGAATAGAAATATAGAATATAGATGTTCAGAAAATATCAAACTTCCTGAATGCAGGTCAGAAATGACAAAAAGGTTTAAAAAGGAAATTTATGTGTATATTATGTGATTATATATATATCAGAAAACATGCTTTTCAGAGATATATGACATGATGTCATTGCGCCAAGTGGGCGGAGCTTAAAGTCTTCATCAAAATAATTAGTTTTCATATAACACAGTGTACAAGAGCTTACTAAAAAATTACCTTTCTATACTCATATACGTGAAAATAACCTCTCTATACTCGTACTCATAATGCAGCCCTAAAACCCTAAATTGCCCTTGCAGGTGCATGCTTAAATTCGATTGCTAACGTTTTTCAGGTCTTGCTGTTGCAGTGATGCATCGAGATCTTGAAAAACAGTCTTCCTGCTGATATCTGTCAGCTCGATGAGCCGGAGGACAGAACCAATTACATTAAGAACAAGAATAATACACGGTTTAGGAAATAAAAACATTACTATAAAGATGTGGAGTGCCACAGCAGCTGTACAAACCTCATTTGAGGAGGAATAATTGCATAGGGTGTTATTTATGAAGCACGGAGTGGCACGTAATGGAATGCTTGCATTGATCTACCGCCCTCTTCGCCACCGTCTCCACCGGCACCACCGGCACCACCTTAATATTTTGCATTTAAATGGAAATATTCGTCTATTCATATGGTGTAAATCATACGACACCATGTCGGGCCCTGTTTATCTTTGCTGAGGCTTCCACTGCTTTCCTGCATGCAAAAGCAAGAGGGTGAAATTGAGTGAATTCGATAACATACACGCTCGCTGTGTATGTGCGAAGATTTTATCTTTCTGCCTTCCTCAGTAATTGCCATTTTTTGATAGGATTATTTGCACCTTAGGTCCGAACGAGTCTAAGAGCGTTCAGTTGCCTGACAATGTCTTTGAGAATAAGTAAAGGGCAGAAAAACAGCTGAAAACGCCAGGTTTGAATTGAAACATTTCTAATTCAGGAAGTCTTGAAGACCTGGTTAGTGGCAAAGCACAGATTAGATTTATAATCTAGACCATTTTAAAGCATAGAGATTCTGATACGCAAGTGATGTACAATTGAATTTAATAAACATGAAGGTGTAAGATCAGCTATAATCAATAACTTGGCTGTAACAGTAATCAGGCTGTAAATAGAATTGAATATCTTTCTCCATCCCTGAACAAATAATGATTTTAAAACCATTACATACAGATAAATCTCAGAACTTCATGTGTTGTAAAAAGGACATAAATTGCATTTACATTTTCATCCTCTTAAGGTTTCTTTCTCATATCATCTCAGGGAGTTTTTCCTTGCCATTGTCACCTCAGGCTTTCTCATTAACTCTAAATTGTTTATTCTGTTTCTATACTTATGTAAAACTGCTTTAATACAATAAGTGCTAGACAGTTAAATTGAATTGAAATGAATTGAATAACTTCATATATATATATTTACAGTATTTTTTTTTTTGTAAATCAAAGTAAATTAAAGCCGAAGTACAAGGAGTTGCATGCACATGATCCTGATCTGAATGAAGAACCCATAGGAAACCAACCATCTATCCATCCAACCATCCATCTCTCCATCCATCCATCCAATCATCCATCCATCCATCCAACCATCCATCTCTCCATCCATCCAACCAATCATCCATTCATCCATCCATCCATCCATCCATCCATCCATCCATCCATCCATCTTCTGTATAACTTATCCTAAACAGGGTGACAGGGAACCTGGAGTTTTGATCCCAGGGGATTTGGGGAAGCCCGAACAACTGGCAACCCATCACAGGACACAATCACACAAACACACCCATTCGTACACTACAATTTACTGATGCCAATCAACCCAAGGTGTATGTCTTTAAACTGGGCAGGAACACAGAGTACCCAAAGGAAACCCCAAAAAACAGAGAGAACATGCAATCCCTAAAACCCACGTGTAACAGGGTCGTAATATCTTCCCGTCGACCGTCAGCTCAAAATAAGACCGTGTGTGAATATCATAAACCACATTCCCGTTTCCTCGGTAACACAGCTGGGGTTTTTTCTGTGGAAATCTGTGGTAATACCGTCGCCCCCATTCTTGTACGGCTCTATAGCTGGAAGGCTCTCAATTTCTCGCTAAGATAACAAATTTATATGTATGTTAATGCTTAGATTTAAAAAAAATAATCAATGCCATTCCTACTGAAATGCGATATCATAAAATATTCTTTCACGTCTCGGAGGCCATGCTAGTTTTCTCCAGGTTAATAATGTAGGTACCTTTGTCCCCTATCCTCTGCTGGCATGTAGAGATGAAAGTGAGGTTGTTGCTCCACAGTGCGGTCTGAGACACTTTCTCCTGATATTTCCGCTGTAGGGAGATATTCAGCTTTAATCATCGGCCACTCTTGCCCATTTCAACCAGCTATTCTTTGAATTAGATTCACTGTGTTGCCTCTTTGAAGTTGAGTTTAGATTTCTTTTTTTTTTTTTGTATGTCTCATCATTGACCAATTGTAAAAAAAAAAAAAAAAAAAAAAATGTCAAGTTTCCCTACAGAGACTGGGTTTGAGGTTTTATGTTTGAAGTGAATGAAATGAGAAGTGCTCATCTTTGACCAGTCGGGTGACACACATTCATTCCCCAGTGAAGCTCTGAATTCATTCACATTTCCACATTTTCTATCATTTACACCGATAAACCATCAGCACAATGCGGCATAACAGGACGTTCTAATCGAGTGCTATTCTATAAGCTGTCAGGTAATAAGTCATATTGTTAATTTAATCCAAACATTCAGTGATCCATGTGACAATTACTGAGATTATTCATACAGTATTTTAATAGTGCTGTACAAAATACCTGAATAAACTGAATCCCATGAGGTCTCAATCTGCGATTGTCATAGTTTGCCTTTGTTACCTATGACATGTTTTAGTTTTCACTTCACATCTAGTCTCATGCTACATCCCAAGTCACCTATTATCCCTCCTACCATTTGAATGGATGTGTTCTAAATTGTTGGAACCAGCACCAAAAATGTTCCTGAATATTTTTTTATGGTGTGTATCCATGCACACTTTTTCTGCTAATAAAAAAGTGGACAGGGTGCCGACCCACTCACACACACACACACACACACACACACACACACACACACACACACACACACACACACACACACACACACACACACACTCCCACACACACTCCCACACTACAGACAATTCAGTGATCAGCCTACAAAGCATTTCTTAGGACTAAGCAAGGAAACAGGATTAGCCAGAGAAGGTTTTTTGAGTGTTTACTTCAATTCATCTTGGAAACATAGTTGAAATTTTGAAAAATAAATCAGGGGAATGGTAAATTGAAGGAAAAATATATACATTTATTCAAGGAATAATGAATAAAGGAAAACTGAAAGTCAACGTTTGTTTACGTGCTGTAGAATATATTACAGGTATTTGCATACTCTTTTGTTAGACACTCAAAAGTATTGTAGAACTTTTATTGTAACTTACTGGACACCAGATGGATAGTTGGTTTGTTCCACATGCTTTTTCCACGTTGTTTTCACGTTTGTGCCGTCGATGCACCCAAGTCTCACCATTGTCACCTGGCTTCACCCGCTTTCGTTCTCCTTAGATACGGCTCTTAAACAGATGTCTGCGTTACAGCAATCGTGTAGTACATACAGTATATTTACAGTTGTGGTATTTCTTATTTTGAAATTGTCGTTTGCTTTCATGTCACATGATGTTACATTTGACAGCTACAGCTACCTAAACCACAATGAGTAGAATCATCTGGAGGTGTATCACAAGTGAAGCACATTAGTGAAGCTATTTCAAAAGCATTGATGTTTCAATCATGCTCAAGCGATGAGGATTTTAGGATCCTCAAAAAAAATAAAAAAATAAAAAAATGCAGATAGCATGTATCTGACAACTACCTCTATATATATATATATATATATATATATATATATATATATATATATATATATATATATATATATATATACAGGGCTATTTATAAAAGTTTTGGCTGCTCTCTCCTTGGTGCAGGAGACAGAGCTTCCATTTCCCTGATGGATCTGCTGTCATATTCTGACACCGCGGTACCTCTTTTAGTTTATAGACGTCTCGGCTCACGCCTCTGTCATTTTTCTCTCTTATCGTTTGCCTGCTCCTCTCTGCTTGGAGACATAAACACAAACAGTCGAGCAGAGAGGAGCAGCATTATGTTACTGCTCAGATTTTCAACTTTTAACTGCAGTGTGTGTTAGCGTGTGTGTCTGAATGTGTGTCCTTAAGGTCTGCCTAAGCGATGCACTGATTCTTCATGGTCACCGTCTGCTGGTATGTGTTAAAGTTTATCTGTGTGTGCGGTAGGTTTTTTTTTGGAGGAGTGTGTCTGTGTGGGATGTGTGTGTGTGTGAGTGTGTGTGAGATGCTGTGAGACCTGGTGGACATTGTCTTCTTGGTAAATCTGGTACCTCCTGCAGGCCTGAATGTAAGTGTGGGCTTATCAGCGGCGACCAGAGTCTCCCTGCACTCGCAGGCACCTCTATCGCCAGAGAGCAAAATAAATTGCACCCATGCTGTTAATAAGAATAAGAAATATGGAGAGAGAGAGGAGGGTGGATCGGTGGAATGGACCGTGGTGTTTCGGAATAAAACTCCACAGAGAAACATAACAGGAAATCTTGTGTGTCAGCAAGCACACGCAATGTTGCGAATCCCAGAGAACCAAACATCACCAGTTTTTCTTCATTTTTTTCATGAAAAACAAAGTGACCATGATCTTTTCACCATCACAAACTCAACTTCTTTCCCCAAACATATATTTCTTTCACATTACACTGAACGCATCATGGGTGCATATTGAATTCCCTGCACCAGCGTGACTGTATCTATGGCAGGTAATTACATATCGAATGTTCCTTTTGTTCAATCGCTTCCTGGAGGGGGAAAATCCATCTCACACTGCAAGATCGTGTCAAAGAATTTCATGGTTTTGTTTTTTTTTTTTTTTTGTTTTGGCCTTAGCTTAGTTGTGGGAAATCTGACATCATGTGCGCTGATGCATTGTAAATTTCAACAAACTGTTTTCAACAATGTTACTCATATACTGTTAAGACTATCTGAATTCCAGTGGCATAATTTGGAGCTTAAATCAAACTTGGTGGCTGATACAGCAAATCCTGGCCTTCTTCACTATTACATGTATGGCATTTAGTAATCACCCTTATCCAGAGTGACTTACAACTGAGCAATTGAGGGTTAAGGGCCTTGCTCAGGGGCCAACAATGGCAGCTTGGTGGACCTGGGGTTAAATCCCGTAATCTTCTGATCAGTAGTCCGGCACCTTAACCACTGAGCTACCACATCCCACAGCTCTATATTACTGAGCTAATACAATACACATTACAGACGTGCCAAAGTAGGAATGTATTAATACAGTAATGTAGAGAACATTCTCAGTATTAATGTAAATCTTGTATATCTAAATGGAGATAATTTTCTAAATATATCATTTCATTCTTTGACATTATGAAATGAAAGTGAAGCGCTAATATTTTTCACTGTTGATCTGATCAATCTGTCTCTCCATCTGAAATAGAGTCATTCATTTCCATGTATAACATTGAACATTTACAATTTTTTTCCTGTGGCCAAAAAGTGCTTACTTATTCAGTGATATCTATTTATTTTTAACCATTTTAGCCAAACATTTTGAGTGGCTGAAATTTTTTTTTCCTTCCATCCTTGTATCCATTAGCTTATCTTACACAGGATCACAGGAAATGTGGAGTCTTTCCCAGGGGATATGGGGAATAAGACAGGGGACTCTGTGGACAAGGTACCAGCCCATCACTGGACACAATCATAGATACACACGCTCTACTGACAATTTATGCCAATCAGCCTTCGGTGCATTAGTGGTTAGCACGTTCGCCTCACACCTCCAGGGCTGGGGGTTCGATTCCCGCCTCCGCCTTGTGTGTGTGCAGAGTTTGCATGTTCTTCCCGTGCCTCGGGTGTTTCCTCCAGGTACTCCGGTTTCCTCCTCCGGTCCAAAGACATGCATGGTAGGTTGATTGGCATCTCTGGAAAATTGTCCGTAGTGTGTGTGTGTGTGTGTGTGTGTGGGTGAATGAGAGTGTGTGTGTGCCCTGCGATGGGTTGGCACTCCGTCCAGGGTGTATCCTGCCTCGATGCCCAATGACGCCTGAGATAGGCACAGGCTCCCCGTGACCCAAGGTACAGTAGTTCGGAAAAGTGGTAGAAAATGAGTGAGTGAGTGAGTGAGTGAGTGAGTCTTCAGTGTATGTCTGAGGACTGGAGAAGGAAACCAAAAGTATCAATTGGAAACCCTCAAAACGCAATGAGAACCAGTTCCACACACAGGGCAGAGATAGAATATCAATCTTCAACATTGTAGGTAGGAGGCAATTATGCCAAGCACTAAGCCACCATGCCTCCAAAGTCGGGGTAGTGGTGACTCAAGTGGTTAAGGCTCTTTGTTGTTGATTGGAGGATCAGGGTTTAAGCCCCAGCCAAGCTACCATTGTTGGGTCCTTGATCAAGGCCCTTAACCCTCCCTACTCCAGGGATGTTGTATCATAGCTGCCCCTGTGCTCTGACCCCAACCTCCCCAGTTGGGATATGTGAATAAAAGCTTCCATGCCGCCCCCCATAAATTTCAATACATTACTAATAAATCCATTAACTATATGAGTCTAAAGTTAGCTAAGTAAAATATGCACTGTTCAATTTTATTTCATATTAACAGATTCAAAATGTTGAACAATTCCTTGACATTAGGACATCTTTCAGATGGAACGAGGCAAAGACAGCAGTCAAAACATTACTACTGTGAGCTGGGGAGAGTGAGCAGAGCTTGCAGGAGGTATCAGAGAGATAAAAACACCTACACAACTGTCAGTCATTCCAGATTCGAATGCCGATTGGCTCCTCTGCCGTTTTTATTAGACGAAACTGCTCTTTTGGCATATTTTTGAGAAAGATCTGATAAGATGTTAAAATCTGATGCTCCGGTGCAAAATATCAGAAATTGACAGGTGTGTTTTTATTTCTGAACCCTTAAAAAAAGAAAATCCCATTTCAGTTACCATCACTTCCTCACAGCAGAGACTAAGCATCCCTCCTGAAGTCAACTGAGTGTGTGAGCATGTAAGTGTGTGTGTGTGTGTGTGTGTGTGTGTGTGTGTGGTTATTGTTCTCAGCTTTAGAACACCCTGCCTGAGGCTGTGGGATTAGGCTCAATAATGCTGCCACTTGGCTGTGCCGATGTGTTGCAGCCTAGCAGGCACAAGCTGAATCAGCCTCATATAAGAGCTGTTAGTCTGTCGGAGGTTAAACCCTGTGGGTACGGGTGTGTTTATTGCATGCTACACACTTTGTCTATTCTTCCTGACCTTACTGAGTAAGATATTTTCCTTTTCTTGCAGCATTCATTTCTACATTCCAGGAAAATTCCAGGTTGAAAGGAAGCGCAGAGGTCTTTCACTTACACTTTCTAAGAATGCCATATGCTTAATGCATAACTCATTTTTTTCTTTACATCTGAATTTCTCCAGGCTTAAAAGTGCTTGTGTTCTGTATAAAAGTGCTAGCCTAGATTCTATTGAAAAAAATAAATATATAAATAAAATAAAATTATCTCAGTCAAATCTGGCAACCTTAGAAAGATCTGGCAACCTTATTTCTTTTAAACCAAAAAAATAGAATTTGTATCTGTTTGTAATGTTCAGCAGTGATATTCTTTCTCATGTCACAAATCACATTTTTGTTGAAATTAGACACTCAGTGCTTTGGGAACTTATAGTTTGTCATAATTATTTTTACCTAGCCTACTAGAAGCAATAAAAGTTAAAAGAAATTTTTAGTCGTTTATCCTCGAATAAAATGTTTATATCAAACCAATTTGTGCTTCCATTCTGCTTGCTCATAAGCTTCTAAAAATCAAAGCGGTTATTTTATAAATTATCCCTAAAGAGGGAAAAGCTCTTACGTCTTACAATGTCCAACAATGACCTTCACCTTGGTGTACTGGCAAAAAGGGTTCATTTGTTCTAATTTGAATGACATACCTAAACAAAATGTAATCTAGTAAAAGAAAACACTTTATTCGGGATTAATTACATATACAGACATGTCATAGCAGCAAATACCTTTGTTAAATGCCAGTGTGTGTCCTTGTCCTTTTTTTTTGGAATCTCGCAATGAACATAAAGTCCTGAGACATATTTCGTGTTTATAAAATGCTTACACTGAATCTTTAGCAACTTATGAACAATTATAAGCACATCTATAACGATTAATGTAACAGAAGCAGGCTTTATAGAAAGTGCTCCCATTATTTCATTGCATTAGATGATCTTTTCTTGTTAAACAGCTACTTTACTTTTTTCACATTATTACTGTATAATATCATCCATCACAGGCACAACATTATAGAGAGCTTTGAATCACAATTCCGTTCTCTTCCAATTCACAAGAAATGCCGTTTATGGGCCAGAGACATTGACACCGTGGGGACAATAACTCAGTGTCCGAGCGTCCCTACTCGAAGATGTATAATGCGAAATATTAATATTCATTTCTTGCTGATTATGTCAAGACAATAGCAATGATTACTCTCTTCAATACACAGACACACACACACACACACACACACACACACACACACACACACACACACACACACACACACACACACACACACAAACTCGCGCTGGGCTTCTGGTAGCATAGAACATCATAAACAATTTACACGTCATTAGTTTTGTTTTGATCATATTTGTTCGACAGAGAGTCTAGCTGTGTGTGCTTGTGTGATTAATTGGCATTCATCTGCTAAAATGTGTAGACTCACACGACCCCGATTCATGCTGCTTGGTGTGTGTGTGTGTGTGTGTGTGTGTGTGTGTGTGTGTGTGTGTGTGTGTGTGTGTGTGTGTGTGTGTGTTTAAGATGTTTAACACCATATGGGTTGGTTTGCAACTGGGTTCTGAATATTATGCTTTGTTTTAAACATTTGTAGTGAGTTAATTAACAGTCCACATGGATTTCACTCTATAGGAAACTGCAAATATACAGAAAAGACAGCAATGATACTGTATACGGTGTATAGTATTAGACAGTATGCTCAGGTGTTATTTATAGTTGGTAGACTATTAGTTCAAGCCAAACAAATGTTAATGGCCAGTTTGATTAGCATGGTGACTTTTAAAACACTGAGCAAGTAAGATAAGAGATAAGATATACCTTTATTCGTCCCACAATGGTGAAATTTCTCTGTTACAGCAGCAAAAAAAAAAAAAAAAAAAAGTAGTATATATATATATATATATATATATATATATATATATATATATATATATATATATACGAAGTTAGTTAAAAAAACTAAACATGATGCCTCTATGTTAATCTTTTGTAAACTAAACTGGATGCAGGGTTGTGCACAGTGGCCCTAAAGTCACCATACAGTCAATAAAAACTCTTTATTTCTAACAACACATCCTCTATATGACTGCCAACACACAACTCACGATGACTAGTTAAATCATGGAATTTTTAATTAACATGTAATTACCTAGCCATCACAACCTTGTGACAGCTTCTTGTTAATACGTTGTTCTATTGTCAAAGGTATTGAAAAATTATTTTAATTATTCATTTAAATAATTAAAAAATTAACACAAATATGTACCTCATTTGCACGTTTGAGAGAAGGGGGGTGGGGTGGGGGTGTTCATTGTCTTTCCGATAATTTCTCTGTATGTTCTACTGGTTGCTTGAACTTCCTCCAGAAATTTATCTATCTTAAATATAATACATTAATATTTATAGCTAAGCATGAAAAATTTGGAAGACATTTTGCTAGGAACTGGTCATTTTTCTCATGTATGGAGCGTTGGACCTGTAGAATTTTTCCCCTTCAGGATTTAGTGATTTTTTTTGCACAGAAATGAACACAAAATTAAACTCCATGATATTTGGAAGAAATTGCATTTGTTCATAATTAAGTCATATTTTCTGTACATATGAGCTTTATCATAACACCCATTCAGCCAAATCCCTCTTCGAATTCCTGTATGTTGAAGATGAATTACAGCTATCACAGAAAGACGTTACATACGTGACTTAACTGGTAGGAGTTTAAAAGAAGAATCCTTTGCTTGCAATTTCACCAGTTCAAGACGTCGTCCTCAATAAAACGTAAAAAAACAAACAAAAAAAAATCACAAATTTCCAAAGAGCTACCGCACATTCACAGTACTTCAATAATCACAAAAAAATCTAATTCTGGAGAGACTCATTGACAAGCAAATAAGCTGTTGCTTGCTGATTAATTTAAAGAACACGTACATACAGTATAACTCATTTTTAAGTAAGAAGCACTGCTTAGTTTACTGTTTGTACAGTGAGCAGAAATACTGACTTGACACTACAGTATATCACCTGCTAAACGTGAAGAGAGCGTCACGAGTTCATGATGTTTTTCCTAGTTGGAGATTGGAAAGTTACGACCCTTAATAAAGTGCAGCATAACTTTGCGCTTGTAAGGCATGTAATTATCTCTCGTTTGAATGAATCAAGAAGGAAAAGATACCAGATGCAATTTTTTATATGTGATTTGAAGACAGCACACCAAAGCTCGTATACAGTATTCTAAACTTTTAAATGAGCATAAGGAACATGTTCATATCATCACATAGCTAATCAGCTAACCGGCTCGCCGTACATTACATCATCTACCACGCCCACATGTGTAATATACTGTATGTACCACACTAATCTAATAAACAAAGTCATTGCCTCAATTTCTTCTCTATATGTTTAAAAATGTTCTCCTTTTGTTTGTGTAAGTTAAACGCCACAGCCTCATTTGTACAGCAGACACCAGGAACTCAGATACTGACATTAAACCTTCTTGGAGCATCCAAGCTGGCACTAGCACTGGAACCTGTCCAATCACACGGCTGGCAGAAGGCTGTAAGCTGCACGTTGTCACAGGACATAGACGGGTTTAGTCGCATTGTGTTGGGTTTGTGTGATGACAGCACAGGCTCTGAATCCTCAAGTTGGCTGCGCAGCAAAGCTTGGCAAGGATGAAAGCCATGCTGGACCTGATCCTCACACAAATTCAACACTGCACACCAGCGCCAGACGGAGAAAAGTCAGACGACATCTCTCTGTGCGTATGGAAGCTCGTGAGAACCTGAGAAACCGGATTTTAACCCTTGTGTTCTTTTTTTTTATTCAAATGACTTGTTTTAAATGTGTAGGAATAGTAACTACGATCTTTTCAACATAAAGATTTATCTGCTCTGTTATGAATCTGAAAAATCTTATTTGAATGGAAGAGATTAAAGAGATCGTGTTTAGGTCACTAAATTTGGCTGTGATTTTAGTCGCATTTATTCATGTCTGATTTGCATTCTCATCTGTGTAGATCAGGTAAAGACAACTGCAGAATTATCATAAATGACGTGTGAAATTATACAGTTTCAGATGTAATTTAAAAAAAAAATAATAATAATACTTCTTTTGCCAATCACATATCATTCACTTGATGTCACGCGAGTTTCAAGACAAAAGTTCAAAATGCTTCTTGCAGCTAAATCACATTTTAGCTAGAAAATACAGTACAGACCAAAAGTTTGGACACACCTTCTCATTCAAAGAGTTTTCTTTATTTTCATGACTATGAAAATTGTAGATTCACACTGAAGGCATCAGAACTATGAATTAACACATGTGGAATTATATACGTACATAACAAAAAAGTGTGAAACAACTGAAAATATGTCATATTCTAGGGGTTCTCAAAGTAGCCACCTTTTGCTTTGATTACTGCTTTGCACACTCTTGGCATTCTCTTGATGAGCTTCAAGAGGTCGTCACCTGAAATGGTCTTCCAACAGTCTTGAAGGAGTTCCCAGAGATGCTTAGCACTTGTTGACCCTTTTGCCTTCACTCTGCGGTCCAGCTCACCCCAAACCATCTCGATTGGGTTCAGGTCCGGTGACTGTGGAGGCCAGGTCATCTGGCGCAGCACCCCATCACTCTCCTTCATGGTCAAATAGCCCTTACACAGCCTGGAGGTGTGTTTGGGGTCATTGTCCTGTTGAAAAGGTGGTGTGTCCAAACCTTTGGAAGGTGTGTCCAAACTTTTGGTCTGTACTGTATGTCCACAAATGTCCCAGCCGTGCCATCCGGATACTAAACAATGTGATTCCTTATGATGACCCTTATAAGAACTGATGTCCAATGTGAAGGATATTAAACCTTTACAAAATCATGTGATGGTGATGCTCTGACCTGATAGTGTTAAAATCATAAACAGTGCAAAGAGATGAAGCTAGCATAAACAAAAAATTGTATTTAAGAGTTGAAAATTGTGCTTATTCCTCCTCTTGTCTAGCCATGTTGTGTCATTCCTGAAGCTTTTTCTGAAGTTAGGGGTTATAGGCTGATTGTAATTGGTTGATCTGTGATTAATCAGTGACCTTGCATTTTTCAAATTCTGAAAATTGATTTACAGAAAAAAAACATGTGATTGATGATGTGATTTTTTTTAATAGCTAATACTTGAGATAGATAAAACTTTACCATCCATCCATCCATCCATCCATCCATCCATCCATCCATCCATCCATCCATCCATCCATTAATGCATCCATATTCTACCGCTTATCCGGGTCTGGGGAGATGGCCGAGGCCATCTCCCTAGACACTTCCTCCAGCTGTTCCGGGGGAATACCGAGGCATTCCCAGGCCAGCTGAGAGACTCATCCAGCTTGTCCTAGGTCTTCCCCGGTGCCTCCTCCCGGTTGGACATGCCTGGGAACACCTCCCTAGGGAGGCGTCCAGGAGGCATTCGGAACAGATGCCTGACTCCTCAGCTGACTCCTCTCGATGTGGAGGAGCAGTGGCTCTACTCCGAGCTCCTCCCAAGTGACCGAGCTCCTCACCCTATCTCTAAGGGAGCGCCCAGCCACCCTGTGGAGGAAACTCATTTCGCCCGCCTGTATCCAGGATCTTGTCCTTTCGGTCATGACCCTAAGCTCATGTCCATAGGTGAGCTAAAGCTTGACCAACAACAAAAAATATGATATTAGTGTTTAGCTGTATAAGTGTTTATCTGATATTATGTATTATACTATGTTACATAATTTGTCTGTACTGTATAATTGAAGGTAACTTTTTAGTATAAGGTGCTATAATAAATATTGTATTTAAGAAAAACCCCTTGATTAATAATGAACTGAATTTAAGGATTAAAGTCCAAGCTGGAGAAAGACATTTAAGTTAAAAGAAAGAGTTGATTGTTTATTTCTAGAGTTGTGACCCACACTGGTATATCAATATTTATTTAACTGAGACTTAGATTAAGAGCTAAGAATACGATTTCATAGGTTTTGAATCCATGCTACCTGAGCAGTAGATTAAAAAAGCTTTGCCAGTAGCACAAGCTACGAGAGGCATTTTCCCCCACCATCTGATTGCTGAATTAATTTAATATTATTTATATCTAGCTAATAAAATTTTACATACTTTACATTTAATTCATGTAGCTTAACAGTGCTTAAAGATGAGAAAGGAAGCTTGCTAGTCTAGATCAAGCTAGGAGAGGCTGTGTTTAGCCAGATTTTCCCTACTAGCTGTTTGCTGGAGTAATTTTATGTTACTTAAATTTGCAATTATTATCTTATTTATAATTTTAGTTGCTATAGATTAGTGGTCCCCAACCCCCGGGCTGCGGACCGGTACCGGTCCGTGGACCAAATGGTACCGGGCCGCCCAAGGAACATTAAATTTTATTTACTGTGGTGTTTTTCTCTCGGGTTTGTGCGACTTTCCATGGACGATAGGTTAACCGGGAGCTGAGAGACGTCACCTAAAGCCACACCAATACTGCGCATGGGCAAAATCATGATATCGGGCTGGGCTTAGGTGACGTCTGGAGCTGAGCGACTGCAAGCGGCTGTGTTGTTGTACTGTAGCTTTGGTGAAGGTGTGTGAAGGTGTGTATCGCTCTTCTCTCTGTTCACCGGTACTTTGTCATGTTTAACAGTGCTTGGTGTACGTGTATATTGTGTTTGCTTAAATTTAACCCACAAGTTAGCAAAAAATGAGTACGAAACAGACGTCGTTACAAAGTTTGAAACTCTGCCGGTGTTCTGGATTAAAGTCATGGCGGAATACCCTGAGATTGTCACCACAGCACTTAAATCCCTATTGTCATTTCTGACATGCTATCTGTGTGAAGCGGGGTTTTCTGCAGTGACGGCAACCAAAACAAAACAACGGAATAAACTGGACATAAGCAACACACTTGGGGTGTCGTTGTCTCCTATTACCCCAGATGGAACCGTCTAGTTGCAAAGAAACAATCTCAGGGTTCTCATTGATTAAGCAATGAAATAAAAATTATTAATTTTAATTTAATTGTATAAACGCCACCCCCCACCCCCAGCGGGCCACAGTAAAATGATCAAACATTGACCGGTCCGGCGAAAAAAAGTTTGGGGACCACTGCTATAGATGGTGTCAAAGTTGAATTGCACACAGATGCCAAAAATCTTTATCCGTGCATTTATATTTGACCCCTACTGTACCATTTTTTATCATCTCCAGCTTTGATCATTCCATACCCCTGAACATGCTTCAACACCGAGTTCATGCATTCTTAAGCCTACTTAGCTTACTGTAATATATTTTAGCTTTGGTTTTACTTAAGTTGCCAAAGAAAATGGAAGATTACATTGAACTCGAATCCCTCTTCTTTGGCAGTTCTAGCAAAACCCAAGTGAGCTTCAAATATATTTAAAATCCATCCACTTGTGAGTCTTTCCTCATTCCAAACATTCAGAACACTGGCTCCATCTTTCACAAAGAATTCAAAGCCAAACGTGTCATGCCTTATCGCTCTGAGCTCCTACATAACACTACACCTAAGTCTACTGGTGGAAGGCCTATTGGCTTCATTGTGCAGAAGATGTTGCAGTGCTATAGCCCCCAGACTTTTGAATGCCATTCTTCAGATTCTCAGTAACTGTAATTTCTTATTTACTGTAAAACTTTCCTTTTCCCCCAAACACATTCCCTCTCTTCGTCCCAGTAGTCTGCTCTTCTTCCTGTCACAATTAAGTGCTGATGTTGACTTCTACCTGAAAATCTTACTGAATTCTAGAACTCTAGGGTTCCATTTACATTAGGCCACATAAATGCGTCTTGGCGAATCGGATATCGATCCGATCTTTCTGCTCTTGCCCAAAATGCAAATATATTTTACCTCATTTCCGGGGTAATTGAAATGGAAATGGTTTTCTGAATGCAATCAAAAGTCAGAAGGTTGTGAAGCTTCTGCCAAATACTCAAATGTAAAAAAAAAAAAAAAAAAGGTGTCTATTGTGTTTTGTGTTTATCTCAAAGCTGAAATTATGTTCTGTATTTTACAAAAAAAAATAAATAATAATAATTTCTTATTTTTGCAAATAAAAATAAGCAAAAAATGACCTAAATAACAACCATAACTTGGGCTGGGTCAATTCTTATTAGGTTTTCCCTGGGTTAAATAATATTTAATAACTATTAACTATTATTAAATATGAGGGGCACAATGGTTAGCACATTGTGGTAGGGACTTGGGGGTCTCTAACCACGTGTATGGATTTTGCATGTTCTCTAAGTGCCTCAGGGTTTTCGTCTACGTACTCCGGTTTCCTCCCCAGTCAAAAGACGTGTTGTAGGACGATTGACATCACTTAATTGTCCGTAGTGTGTGAATGATTGTGTGAGTGTGTGTGATTGTGCCCTGCTATTAACTGGCATCCTGTCCAAGGTGTAATGTACACCTCCTCTTGTTTACAAAGGAATTGTGCTTCAAATCTGGGATAAACTCCAAGTTCCCCAGCAACTTACTAAGATAAGCGGTGTGGAAAATGGATGGATGGATAGATGGATGGATGGATAATTATATATTACAGTATATGTTAAATTTTCTTTTCTTTGTTTTTTTTTAAATATTTGCTCATGTAGCTCTGCTGCAGAAAACAAATGACACAAAATTCAAAGGGATTTGTACAAATATGCATTCATGGGCTCAAATTGGAATATAGTTTTGACAGTCTGCATACAGTTGCAGTCTCTATCACTCTTGTTTTCAGTCTGTCTTTCATGTTAAAAATGCTAGCCAGCACACCCACAGCGTAAATTAGCAAAGACATGACCTCAAGTGTTTAAGATGGCCACTGCCAACCCTGGTGCAGAAAGAAACATGGAGAGAAGGGGGAAAGAAAAAAAACCTCTGAGGGCATTCAAGCACTTTGCTGTGATTTATCTACGCTCCTTCCTCCCTCCACTACTTCGCTCCAAATGTCTGCAGGTGGAGAAGAGATTTCAACCAAGCGCTTGTATTTGAATAATTCCTTCCACTAAAAGTCACAGGAATATTAAACTAAAAATCAGCAGAGATCAGAGAAAAGGGATTACAGCTGAGTGGTAATCATAGAGACTTTCTCTTGCTGCTGCTTTTTCTCCTTTCTCGTGTACGTGAACTGAATCAGAATTTCCTTTCTCCAGATGGCTTGCGTGCGGCTAGCGGTATGTCGACCTTTTACATGGGGACATACAGAAGCCATGTCTGTTTTAATAAAACTGACAGCACTTTTTTGTATTTGCTAGAATTTTGGTAGTTTTTAATCACATCCCTAACTTTTGTTATTTGTATGACTTTAATAAACAAAGTAAATGATTATTATTTGCTCTAAAATATTTATAAGTACTGGATACATTTTAAATAATTTCACACAATACATTTACATTCATCCATTTGGTGGCCTTTTTTTTTTTCTCCAAAATTACTTACTTACAGTTCCTTTTTACACCTGGTCACTTCATGTGTTTTCTCTGATCCGATAGCTATCTGATTTGTTAAAACTGTTCCATTTACATTAAGCCACATAAATGTGTCTTGGCGAATCGGATATCGATCCGATCTTTCTGCTCTTGCGCAAAATGCAAATATATTTTACCTCATTTCCGGGGTAATTGAAATGGAACACACTTTGGTGTATGCAGTTTTCTGAATGCAATCAAAAAGAAGACGAAAAAATGGTTATGCTACAAAAAACAGCATTTACTGTTTGCTGCATTTTCGCTGGAGGCAGCAGTGCATTTTAAGACCCAACGAGACACCTGGGTGAAAGATCGCTTGCGAGTGACGTACTTCCGTTTGGGAGGAGTATAGCGCTGACGTATGTGGCTTGAACAACCTCATGCATTTACACCTGTCCAGTTTCATCTGAAATGCCTCCCAGACCACATCCTGAAGTGGTTTGAAAGATTGGATTTATATCCGTCTTAAAAACGTTTCGGAGGGCATTTTCAACTGGTCTTTCTACGATCGGATAGCTATCGGATCACAGAAAACGCATGAAGTGACCAGGTGTAAAAAGCCCCACAGGGTCCAAGCACCCTTTTCAAATACACCCCTTGTAGCCAGTTTTGGCTTGTTACATAGAACACTAGAGACATTTTATGAGGATAATGTCCAGAATAATGGCTTAATGCTAGCCTGTGAGATAGCTGTAGAATTGTTATTGGTATATAGTAACCCAGTCATCATTAGAAATACAGTTACAGACCAACACGGTTAGGCAGTACACCAAATTTCAGCTTGATTGCACTTCCTGAGTAGCACCTATAGTATTTAAATGAAACTCCACCTCCTATTAAAGACCACACTCAAATCTTAATAATCAACGTCAGATTCTTTGACTAAACATAATGTAAAGCATCTAAGTCTCCAGTGTCTCCGATATGAGCATGGGTTCTCTTTTGAGGCTGGTTTCTCTCAAGGTTTCTTCCTCATATCCTCTCAGGGAGTTTTCCCTTGCCACTGTCACCTCTGGCTTGCTCACCTCTAAGCTTTGAAATGATATTATTAGATAGATAGATAGATAGATAGATAGATAGATAGATAGATAGATAGATAGATAGATAGATAGATAGATAGATAGATAGATAGATAGATAGATAGATAGATAGATAGAAGGTGCTATAGTACTTCCACTAGCTCACATGAGCTCATCTTTCTTGCCTGCAGTGGAGGGAAGTGCTACCTATTGACCATCATGTCTACAAGTCAGAACAATAATTTTATTGAAAGAAGAAGAAGAAGAAGAAGAAGAAGAAGACAATCCCACAATAGGCGCCTTTGGTGTTCGGAGTTAATGGAGTGATTACTGACCAGAAGTGGGAGTTGTGGGAAGAACGAATGGACACGTGGCTAAATCATTAGAGTCAAACCAAATGCTAATCCTCAGGAATGGTTCAAACCCTAGTTGTAAAGTGTTTCATAAAACAATGTTTCCAAAGCGTTAATATTTTGCATATAAAACAAACCACTGCTCTATTGATACACTTCCTCTGGATTATTGTAGAGGTCAGGCTGATGTGTTCCTATACATACATTATACATTATTTCAAATGCAGCAACTACAACCACTGGCTAAATGGAACAATACATCCTGCTCTTGTGGACAGTACAGATAGTTTTTGAGATCAGGATAATGGATGGAGGCTTGTCTAAAGATCTGCCCTCCTGTGAAAATAGATTCTGACTCTGGAGAGTAATATGGACCCATTTGCAGCATTGCACATGAAAAAGAAGAAAGCTCAGACGGAATTAGCCTGACTCAAGGGCTAGTTGACTATATATTGAGAGTCAGACAGTAGGAAAATTTCCTACTCTTTCAGCAGCTGGTGGTGAGTGAGATCAGGGGCAGGTTGGTCTCAGAGACAAGATATGAACCTGGTTCTGAAAATGGATCATACACTTGAGTTAAGGCAATCATCCAAACCAAGGCATTGAGAAGAGTCACAGAATTAGAGAAAGGCAATGATTCATAAAAGGAAACAAGAGCACCTCTAGGGTCAGGTGGACAGTGTGAAAAGAAGTTATATTCTAATAAACTGTTTTCTGTGGTGTATTTAAGTCCCATTTTTGTTAATTCTCTTGCTGTAATAATGCAGGAGTCGGTTTGTTCTGCTATTGTCATGCAGATCTGGCAACCCTGGTTGTGGCACAGAGTTATACATACATATAGTGCCGTTTAAGCACAAAATACATTAACCAACCAATAACAGAATTTAGCAGCAACCAGCACACACAAACACACCAAAGCAAATGGAAAAGAGCTTTCTGATTGGCTACAGCATGCATTCATCTGAAAGACTGACGAAAATGCGGAGCTTTTATTAATTTTTTTTTGTTTATGTTTCTCAAAGGCATTCGTATGATGTTATTTTAGATAGGCTGTCAACTTTGCATGGTATTCATATGAGTACGTGAGGGCAGACAACCCGCCTAAAGGAAGCCAAGTTATTCAAAAGAAAGAATTACTCCTCACTCGAACAATAATAATAAGATAAGTAACTCCACATGAAATCGTTTTCGCTAGGCTATCTCGAAAGAAACGTGAAACAGCAAAAGTAATATGCAGAGGCAGAAACAAACAAACACAGGATTTTCAATGGGGACCTTTCTGTTTGGTGTTCACATGCTTCTGTATTTGATGCATTTTTGTTAATGTTCTGTTTGTTAATGTGTTATATTAATCATACTGTATATTGTATAGTCTACATCTAGCTTTCTGTTAGGAGCTACTGGGACAGTTTCCTGCCAGATCAACAGAGGGTTCTCGCAGCAATTTCTTCATAGCCGGCTCTTCGGTTCTTTGTTCCCTACATGAGCAGTGTCCTATTGTTTCACATTTCCACCATGTCTCCTGTTTCTTATTTACCCTAATGTTTTGCCCTATATATTATAAAGATACAGATATGTATCTATCTTTGTCAATCGTTGTTTTGTGTTTGCATGGTACGGTTGGATGCGTTTCCAGGTTCTCATGTCTTTGTTAAGTTTTGTTATTCAAGTTGAATTTGTCTTGTGTTCGGTGTAAGTCTAATTGTTATTTCATTCATTCGTTTTCTACCGCTTATCCGAACTTCTCGGGTCACGGGGAGCCTGTGCCTATCTCAGGCGTCATCGGGCATCGAAGCAGGATACACCCTGGACGGAGTGCCAACCCATCACAGGGCACACACACACTCTCATTCACTCACACACTCACACACTACAGACAATTTTCCAGAGATGCCAATCAACCTACCATGCATGTCTTTGGACCGGGGGAGGAAACCGGAGTTCCCGGAGGAAACCCTTGAGGCACGGGGAGAACATGCAAACTCCACACACACAAGGTGGAGGCGGGAATTGAACCCCCAACCCTGGAGGTGTGAGGCGAACGTGCTAACCTCTAAGCCACCATGCCCCCCTTAATTGTAATTTATTTATGTAAATTAAAGCTGTGCTTCACCTGATCCTGTGTTTGGGTCTGATTTTCTGCACACAAGTTTGAGCCCCACATGTTACACCTATGTTGTACATACATCTAAAAAAAGAACAAAAAGAAAAAGAGAGAGATTAAACAGGAATTTGTGACATTTGTGTTTTTTCCACCCAAAAAAGAATGGAAAAACTACTTTAGATATACAGAAAGTAGGTTTGATTTCATTAAACTGCAGCTGCCATTACACTCAGAAATGATTGTTTGCCGTGCTCAGGACGGAAGTACGGGGTGTAATGAGTACTTTACAATCTTCTGCACTGCTATCAATTAATTTGTTTTGATTCTTGTTGCATTCCCACAGGTCTGTGGCTCATTAGTGGTGATTAATTGGCGAGTCCAGTATAATTGGGGTGACTCCATTTTGTGAGGCACCATTTTAAATCGGACTAGAATTTTGGTAGCTGGCAAGTCACAAGTTTATAAAATGCTTATAAAACATATAGGACACAGATTGTAGATGGTAAAGTGTGATATGAGAACAGAGACAAAAATCAACCCGGTCTTATGCAAATTTAGAAATAATTATAGTACATTTTATAAAAGTAGGTTTTAAGGAATCTTAATTTTGCTAGCATTTTGTATAAAGTTGGATCTGTAGACATTTTCTATCACGATTCAGCTATATATTTTGCAATATCTCATCACTGACAAGCTAGCAAGCCATCTTTTGTAACTGGTCTCTGTTTTATTCACCTTGTCTGATTTGCCAGAAATCCCAGTAAAAAAAAAAAAAAGCACAATGTCTACAAAGCATTCTGTGCTTACTACAGATTTGTGTTCTTCCTCTACAAAATCTGCTCACAATGCATGAGAAACACAGAGGAGAGGCGATTTTATTTGTTCTGTGGAGCAAACATGTGCATGCCTTTCTGATGCTGAGTTAAGTCAAGGAGGTTAATTGAAAAATGAGATAAACAGGGCCTCCTAAATGGCGAGGGGGAGATTGTGCCTGGCAGACACACACGCCGTTTACCACTGAAGCCACTCCAGACTGCACCACACAGATAAAAACAAGCCATTTAATTGTCTTGCAGTTTCTTCCACTTAATTTCAGTTCAATTAAAAAAAAAAAGACAAGAAGCTGTTTCTGGCACTCATTAGTATGCACACACCTCTATAGAAAAGTCACTTTCGTGGTGGGAAACCTTAAAAGATCAGGAAAGAATCTTTTTTTTGTGGTCTCTCTCTCCTTTTCTCATTTTGTTCTTTCTGTGCTTCATTTCTGTTGTTGCAAATAATCCGACAACTGATCAATAGTTTCAGGAAATCCATCAATTTTGCTTATTTACTTTATTTTTGTTTCTACTGTGAGGGAAGTATATATTAGACAGAGGCTTTTAAAAGAGCTTTCGAACCTAAATGAGAGTGACTTTTATTGTAATGGGCGTTAAATTGTAACACACACACACACACACACACACACACACACACACATACACACACACACACACACACACATATATACACACGGATAAGCGGTAGAAAATGAATGAATGAATGAATGAATATCATCACTGAGTGTAAATGATATTATAAGAATATTCAGGAAGCTCAATCAAAATCACCAGGAAGATCATTCATGGTAAGAGAAGACAGGAAAGCTACAGAAACTCAAGTATCTACTGTTTACAAATACGGTGAGCAGAAAAGCATCTCAAAACACACAGCAAGAGCTACAACAGACTGGATAGAGGTGAACTTGATCAAGGTTATCATATGAAATAAAAATAAATTAGCCTTTAGAAGTATTTTTTGATATTTATGTATCATTTTGTTTACTTTATCTTGTGTCAATGTTTTATTTTTATTTATCATTAATATTTTTTTACTTATTGACAATTTTTATTACTTTTCTAACTTTTAATGCTACATCCTTTGGCCAAATTTAAACGAAATGTATACACAGAACTGCTGTCCTGTCTGATGCCCAGCATTTCCAGAAGCCGGGTCTAGATCCATGGTGGACTGAAGACACAGCTACAGTCAGCTATTTCACAGACACTCTGGTGTCCTTCAAATTCATGTTTTTTTCAGAAGCCAAAACTCGATAGGTTTCCCCTTGAATAAAACCTTGTGGTGGCAGGCTCGGTAGTTTAGTGAGGATTTCAAACTAATTAATATCCAGCTATCACACTTCTTGGATGAATGCTTCATGAAGGAGGGGTGGGAACCGGGCTAAATGCCATGACTCCTGCACGAATTTCAATTAGTTCAATCAACTCTGGTTTTCATAGTGCTGTCAGTAATGTGCATACTTATGGGCTTATCTGTGTTTACCGTGCTGTTTGTGATTCAGTTTGTGATACCCAAAGGACTTTTGCATAGTATAATCCTAAAACCAGAGAGTGCAGAAGTCAGCAGATTGCATTGTTCTTCTTTTTCACAGCATCTTGCTGTTTGTGATGAATCTGTCCTGAGCCAAATATTAGCAATCCACTGTGTCTGCTTGCTTTTAAATTCATTACCAACCAAAAATATTGAGTCAGGTATTCACAATTGATGATATGGGATCCAGAAATCATTTTGTTTCAAAAGCTGCATGAATTAATTCAAACTCGTTAGATATGTTTATATCGAATATTTTGGGTTATGCTAAGCCTGAAACAGAGCACGGTTTAGATGGATCAGGAAGAGCACAGCGGTACTGACCCTGAGACTACCTGTAGGAAGTGGTGTGTGGTCGGGACACACTGGTAAAAATTATGCGTTGGATATACTTAAAATATGTATGCACCATTTTTGCATCACACTTTTTAAGTAAACCCAACTTGGAAAAAAATTACTTAAAATTAACCAGAAAACCGTTGTTATATGTACTTACATTTTTGGGTACACACAACATTGTTTATTTAAAAATATATGTAACATTATAGAATCTACTAAGTAATTGCAAGTTAAGTTAACTTAAAATTTAAGCTCATTTATGTTAAAAAAAAGACAATTATTTGAGTTGAACCAATGTAAAATTTTAACTTATTGTAGATTATCAGCTATTGGTCTGCATATTGCACTGCAGCTTTAATGGGTTAAACACAGAGCACAAATTCCTAGTATGTCACTTCACTAAAATAAATTACACATGCAAATCACACAAAATAAAGCATTTCACTTTATCTTTTGAAACAGGCTGCAATGCAATGGTGAAGCCTAAAACCACACATCATGAATGTACAACAAATGAGTCACATTAACAAATGAAAGTTCACTTCCAACAGGATACTTCCTTCATGCTGCCCCCTTTGCAACATTTTCTTGTTCTGAACTAGAAGGAAAAAAAAAAACAGATTTATGTTACAGATACTATATATGCTAAGTAGAGGTTGAAAAGTTAAAATGACTTTGTTATTTGTGTTTAGTTTATTTATTTTTTATAAGTAATGGTTGTTCAGCCAACAAATCGTTTTTTAGAGTGCACATTGGAACTGTGCCGCAATGGAACTTGTTATTAAATGCCCTTCGCATGCATCCAAGTCTTGTAGTCTGCTTCGGACCACAGCAAACATTCCCAGTGTGAACACCACCTTAGTGTATTTTTCTTATTGCCATCAGATTATTTTAGTGGTCTTTAATAAGTAAAATATTTCTATGATTTCAAACATAAATGAGGTTTTAGCTCCTTTCTGTTTTCTTCCTCTTTTTTCCAGTGATGTCTGATTTCATATTATACAAAAATACATGTGTGAAATAGCGGAGACAACAAACACTGGACTCAGATTTCCAGAATGCACAATGGCAGTTTTTCACAGAGAGTCATCTAGGATAGTTTGTGATCAAGAAGATGACAAACACTGTGACATCCAAATGGTAGGCAAGCGTTGGAAGATGACAGACGATGTATGGATGAGGAAGTAAGAGACAGCTGGACAGACAAAAAGATTAAAGCACCGCCGCATCATTCTTTGCAGGGCTAATTCTTAACAACACCACTATTGGCAACTAGTAGCTCAGGTGAAAACAGACAAACCTGTTGATTAAGCAAAAACGTACCTCAGGATTTAAGAATAAACTGGTCAAATGTAGATCACACATTGGCCATAAACACTAATATGAAGCGATTCTTTTTAATATTGAGGTTAGTAGCAGGATTAATTTACTCATTTGACTATAATCCCCAATCCTCATGGCTTAGAGTTAGCCATAGTTTGGATACCTAAAGATCAGCAGCATAGAATATACAGTACGTTAGGTTTAACTCATGACAGATTTATACAACTAAGTATTTCTGAATTTCAAAGTTATTTCCTTCTTGAGAACAGTGAAACTCTTGACACTAAGTTCGTTGATGCTAAAACCACTACCTTGCTTCTTTCACCAGATATGAGGATGTGTCATCCTCCTGCATGCTAGCAAAACCTGTTTGCAAACTCACAGGAGCTTGCAGTGCAGAGTAAAGGGAGGCTTTAAACTTTCAAAATCCTAATTTGAGATTTTATGCCGTCACCGTGAGACCTCCTGTCTCACGGGCACAGAGATTACGCTGATCTGGGCAAATTGTGTGCAGATACAAATGAATGCAGTGGAAATCTATTAGCATTTCTACACACGACTGCTAGTTCACGTCTGGTAGGAAACAGTAGTATTATGGAACAGGTTTCAGGTGAGGTTATAAAGGTGAGAAAAGACTCTGAACTCAATAAAACCTGCCGTCCGATGACGCCTTTACTCGCAGTTACGCATATGAGCTGAGAAATTGTCATTGTGATTTGTTTTTAATTACACTACTGTAGATGATATTTAGTAATAATTTATGGTAATTCATGGTAATGCATCATTTGTTATGTTATGGACCTGTCCTAAACCATAAAATCAAATTATTCTCAGTATTAAATCAAATAACATATATCTTTCAATATTTTTATAAAACGTTTCCGTGACGACTGATTAGAATATTAGATGGATGAATCGACACTCTGAGCTAGAAAGAAATCAGCCTCAGCTTTTCTTCTTCATACCATTTTGTTTACCTTTTTTTGACCATGTTTGGTTGTGTGTCCTTAAAATTCCATATAATCTCCATTAAGACATTAAGAGAGCAAATCATCTAAAGTGGAATTTAATCCAAGAATTATCCAAAAATTGGATCATTTTATTTGATTCGTTTTTCTTTAATCTTTGAAAGACTGTAAACCTGACATCCCTTTATAACCATTTCCCTTTAAACAATTATTAATAGACTCAACATGAGTTAAAATTTGATTGTTGATTAGACATAACCAGTGAATACTGTATAGATGATATAAACATAAATATATTGTATTAAGATTGACCATTAAAAAATAAATAAATACATAAACAAAACAAAAACAGACTTATTCATGGTCTTTTAATGGTATTTATGCATTCTGTAATAAACAACCTCATTCATGAAATTGCACATTTTCAGTTAATAATAATCTGTTGACAGGTTGATCTTTTTTTTCTTTCTTTTTTTTCATCCATTCATTCATTCATTCATTCATTCATTCATTCATTCATTCATTCATTCATTCATTCATTCATTCATTTGTTCTAAATTGTATTTATTTATTTATGTATGTATTAGACTCAAGGTAATGATTTATCTTTTGGTATTACCAAATTTTTTAGTTCCTTTATTTAATCCTACATAATCTAAAGGATTGTGTCTTTTAAATTAATTCCTTCATTTCCTTCACATTCATTACATATTTTATCCTGCTCAGGGTGGCAGTGGATATGAAGCCTATCCCAGGAGCAGTGGGATGTGAATACACTCTGGATGGACTGGCAGGTTGGCCATACTTATTAAATTCCAGGGATAATTTACTATGGAGTCACGCATCCACCTACAACCAGTGGAGTTTGTTGAGTTTGCCCAAGGCAAAATCTAATTTAATTTTTAACTATCTCAACATAAAACATGATGGTGTTCTTGCTTATCAAAATGTCCTGATGTATAACCAGGTGAAAAACAAAAGTTAACCACTCATTGGAAAAGGAACAGTTTGTGACAAAGAGGAAATCAGTTTATTGGAAAATAATCAGAGCTTACATACTCCCCTAACGACAGACACGCTATCTCATAAATGTCTACGGTATATGATGTCATTCATATATAAGGGCTTAGTAGTGGGGCTTGTTTATTTATTTTGTCAAACAGAGCTCAGAGAGCGTTCCACAGATTGTCAGTGCCCCTCATGCCTCCTCAAAGAGAGAGAGAGACAGAGAGAGAGAGAGAGAGAGAGAGAGAGAGAGAGAGAGAGAGAGAGAGAGAGAGAGAGAGAGAGAGAGAGAGAGAGAGAGAGAGATTCAAATACTCTCTGAATTGGGCCCAAATATCCGAGGTTAATTTTGTGAGAAAGCTGCAGTGCCCAGATAAGACCGTCCCTGCAAATGAGTTCTGCCTGCCTGGATTACAGCTAAATTTATGCAGCTCCCCTTATCCTTCCACAAGCTCCTCTGAAGTGGCATAATTAACTTGTGCACATAAAATGTGCGCATTTTCTGCTTGGTGGTAACCATTCCTCATTTCACTGCTTTGATTTTCCTGACCCTGTTAAAAAAAATGTACTTCTTATTTTCCTTTCTAGACAAATTTAAAGATTTAACAGGCAGATGAAGTACGGATGATCGTTTAACGTTTCCCCGGGCACTGTTATGTTTGCTATCATGGCTAAATATCACATAAACAGATATAGTTGAACCACCTGGCACCGTAACTGAACAGATTTCCTTCTGATATTTTCTTATACTCCCTTCCACACACACACACACACACACACACACACACACACACACACACACACACACACACACACACACACACACACACACACACACACCCCACACACTTGTGACTTACTATCTATCTAGGATTTATGATCGCCATTGCCCTTTGTATAATTGTGGCTAATTAATATAAATAATCCTTTGCCTATATCTGAATCGTTGTCAGATTTTTTCCTCACATATTTATGGTAAGCTGCATTTCCAGCAGTTATTTGACTTCCTAATCATCCAACAAACATTAATTAGTAATTAAAAAAATCTTCATAGGCACCAAATAATGTCTCCACCATACTGTTAGACCCCACAAAGACACTAAAACAGAACACACACACACACACACACACACACACACACACACACACACACACACACACACACACACACACACACACACACACACACACACACACATTTTGATAGCATGTGTAATGGCACGAGTGAGGTTGACTTTGAAGAGGACTGTAAGAATCATCCAGCACACTGGATGTTAAAAGCGTAAAATAATACAGATCTTCAAAGAAAACAGCTGAAAAAGCGTAAGCTTCTCTCGATGATCTGCCTGACAATTACGTTTTGTCTCCTATTAACACAATCCAAGCTGCTCTGTTTATCTGGCCTTGTTCCAAACACCCTACAGAGAATATCACTAGCAGGCATTCTCCCCACTTTCACATCCCTCCTTGTCTTTGTAGCTCACACATATTTGTAGTCACAGATCCATGCCAGTAGACATTAATTTATTGTCTCCTGCTGCAAAAGAGACTTTTACGCATTAAACATGAGTTATAAACTGAAGTTTGTCACCATTGCTTTTTTCTGTAAGGGTAAACTATGAACCTTTCTAGAGAGTTTGTGTTTATTGTTCAGAAATCAAGTATTTTTTACTGAACCCCACATACTTTCTTTCTTTCTTTCGTTCTTTTTTTTTTTTTTTTTTAGGTTTAAGATACCATCAAGTAAAAAATGCCTCATTTTGGAAATGCCCTGTCTCTTGTAAATACTAGGAGGAGGATGAAGTTCCCCTTTGAGTTTGGTTCATCTCAAGGTTTCTTTCTTCCATTAAAGAGTCACCTCAGACCTGCTCATTGGGGATAAATACAAACACATTTACTCACTCACTCTCACTCACTCATTTTCTAACGCTTTATCCGAACTACCTCGGGTCACAGGATAGGCACATCACAGGGATGTGCCTATCTCAGGCGTCATCGGGCATCAAGGCAGGATACACCCTGGACGGAGTGCCAACCCATCGCAGGGCACACACACACACACTCACATTCACTCACACACACACACTACGGACAATTTTTCCAGAGATGCCAATCAACCTACCATGCATGTCTTTGGACCGGGGGAGGAAACCGGAGTACCCGGAGGAAACCCCCGAGGCACGGGGAGAACATGCAAACTCCGCACACACAAGGCGGAGGCAGGAATCGAACCCCGACCGTGGAGGTGTGAGGCGAACGTGCTAACCACTAAGCCACCGTGCCCCCACAAACACATTTAAATATATCTAATATTAATCTTGACTTTTCTATTCTATTAATCTTTATAGTATTTTTTATAATAACCTTTTGTTCTATGTTTATGTTCTGTAAAGCTGCTTTGAGACGATGTCAATTGTAAAAAGCGCCATACAAATAAATTTAAATTGAATTGTTTTGGTGGATGAAATTGATTAGACTTTCAATCAGCTTTGTCTGTTGGAGAAGTTTAACTTTAGTTTTGAAAGTGTACCTTTAATAACAGCCTACAGAACAATTCTCTGCATTTGAGTAGTGGTGGATGTTAGGAGTACATCCTGTAAGTACTAAGCTCCTCAAAGCTCTGCACTTTATTACACTGTTGTATTGTTGTTAACGGCTTTCGCATGTTGCCCATGACTCCTTCCAGCCCCGATCCTAGCATCTTAATGATACATTTTTCTCTTCGCCTTGGCTTCGCCTTCTCTTCCTTCCATGACAATGCAGCAAAGGAGCTTACTTTATTTTTTTCTAAAGAGCTCTGCACCCATGCATGTGGCTGCTCATGTCACACCCCGTTGAGAGGATACATTGTTAGAAGATGTTATAGTGGTGATTACCCAGCAATATTCCTATATTAGACGAATATCCGAACAGACGTTATTCATGTAGGTTATCCTCCATCATTGGGGCGAGAAGAACAAACAGCTTCCCATCTGTCCTGCAAAGCAAACACTTAAAAATTGGTAAGTAATAATATTATGAGTTTGTAGTACTGAATATAGTTACTTTACTTAAGCAGGACCCATGCTATTAATGAATAATAAGCTGTTTTAATGCCACAGCCGACTGTTGCAATAATAGTAATAAGTAAGACGCTAGAATTACTGTCATGTAAGGTGAGCATCACCACATACTCCTTTGACAGTGCGGGTTTAACATTATTCACTAAAATTACTATTAAGAACAAAGACGTGCTACAGTTAGAGAATATTACATTTTTATGATTCATTGTTTGGCCCTGGAAACCACTTCTTCTGTCAAAAACCTAAGCTGAGAATGACATCCAAGTGATACGTTCATTCACATGAATGTGGACTGCCAGGTCATGTTTGTTGAACATTTTTCCTGAATATCAGACAGTATTTAGTTTCGACTCACCACAAAGCAGCTAAACCTAGTGTCTTTTGTGATAAGAGTCTCTAGTGACACTTATAATCCTATAATCAAGAAAAGGATGATTCTTATGTGAATGTTAACAAAAGCTTAAAAAAAGCAGTTTTATACGGTTACATATGGCATGAATGTTCACATTTCTGGCATTTAGCAGACTCCCTTATCCAGAGTGACTTACATCTTTTGTTTCAATTTATACAACCGGGCAATTGAGGGTTAAGGGCCTTACTCAGGGGCCCAGCAATGGCAGCTTGGTGAACCTCAAATTCAAACTCATGACCTACCCATCAGTAGTCCAACACATTAACCACTAAACTACCATGTTAGTGCCTGATGGGCTGCTTTGAGAATTTCTAATAATCAGTAGCAAGAAAACAACCCGAAATATAAAACAAGAAAATACAAAAACAACAACAACAAACAAACAAAAAATACACCTACATTTTTAAATTCCACACATTCACACATATAAGACAAAACAGATCAAAAGACTTTGTATACTTATAAACCCTTTATGAAGCACTGAGAGCAGTTGTGTAGTCCTCAAAAAAAAAGTGGTATACTACTACCCCCGCCCACCTCTGCCCCTGTTAACCCCCTGTTCCCTGCCAAGCTGCCAAAACAAGAAACGCAAAAACAAGACACAGAAGTCAATGTTTGCATTTACATGACATTAACGTTTATGCCTTTAGCAGACACTTTTATCCAAAGAAACTTACAGTGCATTTGAGTTACATACATTTTATCAGTATCTGTGTTCCCTGTGAATCGAGCCCACAACCTTTGTGATGCTGAGAGAAGTATTATTAGGTAGTATTATAGGTGCTAGAGGTCTGGGCTGTGCTGCTCTGACTCTGGGCTGTGCTGGAGGTCTGGGCTGTGCTGCTCTGACTTTGGCCTGTGCTGGGGGTCTGGGCTGTGCTGGAGGTCGAGGCCGTGCTGCTCTGACTCTGGCCTGTGCTGGGGTCTAGGCTGTGCTGCTCTGACTTTGGCCTGTGCTGGGGTCTAGGCTGTGCTGCTCTGACTCTGGCCTGTGCTGGGGTCTAGGCTGTGCTGCTCTGACTCTGGCCTGTGCTGGGGTCTAGGCTGTGCTGCTCTGACTTTGGCCTGTGCTGGGGTCTAGGCTGTGCTGCTCTGACTCTGGCCTGTGCTGGGGTCTAGGCTGTGCTGCTCTGACTCTGGCCTGTGCTGGGGTCTAGGCTGTGCTGCTCTGATTTTGGCCTGTGCTGGGGTCTAGGCTGTGCTGCTCTGATTTTGGCCTGTGCTGGGGTCTAGGCTGTGCTGCTCTGACTCTGGCCTGTGCTGGGGTCTAGGCTGTGCTGCTCTGACTTTGGCCTGTGCTGGATGACCTCTAACTGAATGTTATTCAAGGAGTAATGCAAGGAGTTCTACATGATGGGGCATACTGTGACGATTTGTACGTTTTTACTCATAAGTTTGTTAAAAAAAGATACTGCTTCTTATGGTTATTATTTAATTTTGTGATATGATGGATTCGACAGTTGTAGCGGGCTTCTTGTTAGGAATTGCTTGTTTGTAAATGTCTTTTAAACTTGCATCCTTTTATTAATAAAAGTTCAAAACCTAAAGTCAATCATGTCTCCGAAATCATGTCTTCTAATTCAATGGGAACAAAATTCTCTCCAACCAGTAAGCTATCAACAAACTATATTCAAAATACTTCTGCCTCATTCAAATATTTGCTACTCTTTTTCCCATCACCTCCCTAACCATGATGTACATAATACCATGATCCTGAACACACCGACAAGTGATGACAAAGGTATCCTGTTTTTTTTCTTCTTTCAGCTGCCCCCTGTTCAGGTTCGTCACAGCGGATCATGTGGTCCGAATATTAGATTTGCTACAGGTTTAACATTGGATCCCTTCCTGATGCAACCCTCCCATTTTATCCGGGCTTGGGACCGGCACTGAGAGTTAACCCCTTGGTGGCTGGGTTAACTCCCTGCCTTGGAATCACAGCAATGAGACAAAGGTATATCCAAAAATAATACAAAAATAAATTTCAAATACATGCGAAAAATTTATCATATTATGACTTTTATATTCTTTTCCTAATCATAATTTTATAATCTGCAATGACTACAAGTCATTTATATTAAGAAGTGTGAGATCTCTTGTTACTTGTATGGGATTGTTTAGAAAAACTGTTCTCGTCTAAAGAAAGAAAATATTTGAACATAATCTGCATTTCAGATTTCAGAAGTGCTGGTTTTAATTCGTATTAACTATCAGCCATATTGCATTTAATCAGATCTATAAAGAAATGGAACAATATGTAAATAATTCTCATATTTTTCAGTAAAAAACAAGAGCTATGCTCACAGGTTGCTGTTTTCTCATAAAACTTTTTCAACCATGCCAAATTCTGTGATTACTTTGGTAATCCTGTGTTGTCTATGATCCGGATTACCATCGTTTCAGTCTATTTTTCATCTGTATTTCCTTTTTTGTTGTATTGGATCCTACGAGACCAGTGCAGATTGGATTTATAATATTCAGGTCAGAAATTATCCATTGCTCTACCACCTGCTTAATAGTTAGTATGTCTGAAAGAAACCTTCGTTGCTGTACAGTACTCCAAATTCTGCTTTCAGTCTTCAGTTTATTGCATGATGTGAAATTCAGATTCACTACACAGATTTTCACTTTTACAGTCACTAACAAGTGCTGCGATAAAATCCCACTCGTACTCAGTTCCTAGCTTTTCTTGGCGCTGACCGAAATCTCAGCACTGATTGCAAGGACAGTTGATGTTTTTGATTGACTGGGCTGTGTGATTAAGACACTTCATTAATGTAACTTCAATGGGCAATCAACAGGAGATAGCAGGAAATGAGGAGGGAATTGTACTGCTCTGGATAGGTTTTAATCAATGCCCTCGCTCATGTGCATTAAGGGCACTGTGATTTTGGGGAGGGGAGGGGGGTGGCGACAAAACTGGGAAAAACAATATTACATATTTTCAAACTGGCCAAGTTTGTAAATATAAAGTAGAGGCTATACTCTATGTCTAAATGGATATACAATATATTCAGAGTTGATATTTTACTAGGAATGCATATTTTCAATGCAGCAGCATCACCAAGGGGGTTTTATACACTCCAGTATTGCTGATGTATCCAATAAAGTTGTGTATTCTACCGTACCACTATGTCAGTGTCACTGTTTTACTGTGAGCAAACCACCAGTGGTCCTGTAGAGGTTTAGCAGATAAAAAGGTCAGTAAATCATTCTTTACTTATTGTATTTGCCATTTCTCCTTAGTGAATGTTACCAACACTGTTGTTGTTGTTCTTCTTCTTCTTTTTGGTTCTTCTTGTTCGGGGTCGCCACAGCGGATCACGTGGTCCGCATATTTGAGTTTACTACAGATGCCCTTCCTGACACACCCCTCAGCTCTTCGGGGTCTGGGACAGCTCCTCACCCAGAAGTCAACCCGGGCATGGCAATACAGTTAACAACACTGTATACACTATATATTCATTTACAATACACTTAGCAATTTGTTACATTTTTACCAAGATCTTATTCATTAACTTTTAAGTTCTGTTCTTTTTTGGGGGGGAAATACATGATATAATAAAGCCAGACCTTTAATCGTAATGCTTTTGATGTTTACAAGCTGTGTAAAACAGTATTACATCATCATAATGAGCACCATTATGCTATGATTTATTGTTCAAATTATAGGTATACATATAAATATATAAGTACATATAAAACCAGTTTATGACACAAATATACAATTATAATATATTAGTACAGGTCTGAGGTAAATTACAATAGTGATTATGTTTAGTACATGTATGTATCCTAGTGCAAGGGATTTCGATAAATTAGGGACTATAAATTTAGAGAACACTGTATGCCGTTAATCATTCCTGTAAGTATGTGTTAATAAATTAGATGAATACCAAGGATCTAAAAACATTCATTTGTTTTGCGAAAGGTTGAGTGCACTTTAAATACGAAGTGCCAAATTAGAAAATAACAGAAAGTGCTTTGCTCGAGTCACTCTCATCTAGGAGCAGTGTTTTCTATATTACCCTAATTTTTGATTCTCTTTGGGTTTATCTATCAGTCCCTATCAGCACCTCTCTTCCACTAGCCACAAAATAAAGCAACAGCTTGTAGGTAATTGATCAGACAAGCCAACTGTAAAATATTCATTTTCTACTTCAGCGGCCAAATAAATCTCCAGGGACGGCTGGCAGGACTTTGCGGCAATATTGCTTATGCATAGGCAGGTTATTGCAGTGCCTATTGTGCAGAAGAAGATAAGAAGGGGGCCGAGATGATGGTCAGTCAAGTAAGAACCCCCTTACTCACATAAACACACCTACCTCAATCTCTTCTCACATGCACTACTCTGCTACTGTGTTCGGATCTACACTGCATCCTCACACTAACACGCACCATTAGATCAGCATCAAAATTAAAGCATATGATGCAGAATAAAAAAGGGAAATGGTATCAGACACTGATTTGTCCTTGATTTTATTCTCTCATGGTTTCTCTAATAAACATGAACAATCATTTGTAAAACCACATTTATATCAATTCTGAACCTTGTAAAAAAAGGATAATTAGATAAAGTAGAAGTTAAAGCCCCAAGGAAACTAAACCCATGATTGCTTTCTAACTGGGTTTATTTTGTTGTTTTACGCACACAGTATCATTCATTTGTGTGTTTAACTTTACTTTTCTCCCTTTTTATTTGATGGGTAGATTTCTGTAAAATTAAGCCCTCACTAATCCCAATGATTATCTAACTAATGCTTTGCTCAAATGGTTTAAGCAGGTTAGTGAGTAAATGCAAACCTAGCAACCTGAGCTTCTGTTGTGATATGTGGTATGGGGATGTGGTAGTGGTTAACGTGTTGGGCTACCAATCGGAAGGTTGTGAGTTCGATTCCTGCATCCACCAAGCAGCCACTGCTGGGGTCCCTGAGCAAGGCCCTCAGTTGTATAAAAATGAGATAAAATGTAACTCGCTCTAGATAAGGGCATTGCTAAATGTTGTAAATGTAATGTAAATGTTGTAATTCAGTAACGTTTCCAACTGTTAGCTTTAAGGGAGGGTTTGTTTGTGCTGTATAAGTACTATAGTATACCAGTAGTTTTGGACAATATCAGTTAAGTGTGCAAATTAGGATTACTCATTTCCTAGACAGTTTATTATTTGATGGTGTTTTATTGTTAATAGAAACTTTGCTGGTTTTATATTGCAGTAATAACGGACAGTAACTTTAGCTTAGTATAGAACTAGAGACCCTGAAGCTGTGAGGCAGTAATGTTACCCACTGTGCTGCCCTAAGAAGGTCACCCAACCCTCATCTATGCCTAGATATCGATTGCTGTGCCTCCTGGGGATCCTCAGATTCCTTGAAACCAGCTGTTAGATATAATCACTACAGATAATCTCTCCAATGGGCCCCAGGTCCCCTGCTCTGTAGGACATGGTACAGCTCAGGTGGAAGCCAACTAGGGGACATTCTGGTAAGGAACCTACACCACCTATATGGCTATGATTGATTTTCAGGAGCAGTGGCTTTAATCTTTTTCGATGTTTTTGATTCAAAAAAAAATTCTGACACTAAATGTGCTCATGTAAGGACCCAGTGTAGTGACACAGTTGCCCCATTTCAGGCACATGATCATAGGCCTCCAAATTCACAAAAACATATAACTGTAACCTAGAATAGCATACTCTCTCGAGCCCTCACAAAGCTGTGCAAGATTAAAGAGATGGTTCGCCGAGCTTGTGCATGGTCTTATCTGCCACTCCTGACACACCAAACAGTATTTCATAGCAATTTTCAGCCCCACAAAAGTTTTTCATGACCTCTCTATACTCCTTCCATGGTCAGGGATTAATTTTTTTTGCAGTTACTTTGGTTGTCCTCTATCTCTCAATTGAAGCCTCTATGAGCATCAGAAGGCCTCTTTCTTCAACTTGATAGATTTTCACACCACTGGTGTCAATTAGCATGTTACACGGTTGACACCATAACAGCCACCAGCAGACTTCTGACCACAGCTTCTTGAGTCTACTTCTGTGATTCGGTATTCGAACATGCTCTAGACAACAGAATGAACCCATTGGCAGTTAGTATAAAGATAAATGATTAAATCGTAAATTCAGATTCACAGCAAGGGTCTAGATCTAAGAATTACCCTCACATACTTACTGTACCACCTACGTAAGTGTCATTGCACCTGAGCCTCACCGCTGACCTTGCAGGTGGTGAGCCCACATCACTATTTGAGAGTGATTCAACAGGGGTATGTTAAGAAATCTCCAAGAAGTCTTCAGACATTGTACCCTAATTTGTGCACGCTCCACTTTCGGTTCTGTAACATGGGTGTCACAGAAGTCTTTAGGATTTTTTTACCTTTCCTTCAGAACTGTTCACCAAGTGTGAAGCTACTTTGAATATTAAGCTGCCAGCGTCACAGCCCTAACTTTCTTTACAAGCCACTTCACCACATATCATCTAAATTCTCAAAAATGGTGTTTAATTGTTAATACTGAATGATGGGGCTCACCATATTTTAAGTAATATTTGTATGGTGGAATTTAAAAATTTGTAAGATGACTTAACCATGCCATTATGGCTCCCTGGTTGTACAGCAGCAGGATCCCGTGCTTTCACCGATGTGACCTGTGATTTCTGGGTATGGGAAGCAACAAAGTCACTGATGGGTTAACTCTCAGTGCCAGTTCTAATCCTGGATAAAATGAGAGGGTTGGTTCAGGAAGGGCATTCAGCATAAAACCAGTGCCAAAATCTAATATGCGGATCGTATGATGTGCTGTGGCGACCCTGAACAGGGAGCAGCTGAAGAACTACAACAATATTAAATTTAATATGAAATACTCACATAGTTAAACTAGAAACATACCTCATGCTCACTCTCTCTCAAAATTGAAATCTTATTCTTCAGTCTGTAAATTACAAAATTGCACTGTCCTCGCACCTAAACAAGAACAGTTACTGCATGTCCTCTCCCTTCTTCTTCTTCTTCTTCTTCTTCTTCTTCTTCTTCTTCTTCTTCTTCTTCTTCTTCTTCTTCTTCTTTGCCTTCTTCTTCCCTATTGCACGTTTTTCCGGACATTAACATCAATCTTTCATGTCCTTCAACTTCCAGTGATTAAAAAAAAAGTCTCCTCCTTAGACATGTCCAGCTGCACCAGAGTGTTTCTCATACACGCTGTGACATGGGGCAGAGTGAAATTAGAGTCATGCTTCTATACATCAGTTACACTACTTTCACAGCTGGCATTTCAATAAGAACTGAACATAAATCAGAGAATTTGCTGGGCTGCCTTGGCTGCCTTGTCTTTGTGTGTGTGTGTGTGTGTGTGTGTGTGTGTGTGTGTGTGTGTGTGTGTGTGTGTGTGTGTGTGTGTGTCTAAATGTGTGTGCGTTTCAAAAGAGGACGGAGGCATCTCGCTATCCTGCACTGCTATGTTTGTAATTAAGCAATCAAAGCAATATGTGGAATGATTAATATTTAATAGCACAGACTTTTTTATACCCTGGTTAATTGAATACCTTATCTGTATTATGCAGATGCTTCATAAATGTAAAATATTAAATATCACCGATAGCTGCTCTTGAGAACCTCACTGAAGCATTCAGAAGTATAATTAAGTTTTGGAAGAAATACACCAACTATTTCCTTCTTTTCCTCTTGTGTTTCTTTTTTATAGCACTTTATCTCAAATGAGGCTCTGACAACAAAATTGGAAATGCTCACTTGAAAACACTGAATGGAAAGAAATCTGTTTAAATCCCACTCGATTTTTACGTTTCTATTGACTCCTACTTTTAGTTATTAAAAGTAATTTTATGTAAGTAAATTATATATTTATTTCTGCCGAGATGATCAGCTATGCTTTATAAACATCAGTGCAAGCCCATGGCACAGGTTGATTAAACTAGGGATAATCTTCAGGCTGATCCATTCAATTTCCTAATACTTAGGATGTAATCCTCTTGTATGCTGGTTGAGACGAAAAGCACTGGATTAGTTTATCTATTGTTTTCTTCTTTTCTGTATTCAGAAATATTCTAATATACAAAGCTTCATCCGGTGTGCATGTGATTGTTAATGATGACCTGTTGACCTTTTTTTTTTATGCTTTCCCTAATATGTTTGATTCACAGCATTCTGGAAGCACTTCCTGCTTTGTAACTGACAGACCTACTGTACAGTATAGAACAATAACAGCTTAGTTATAATGTTACAGTCTGGATAGTTACTAGTAATTACGGCAGTTCTTTGACTTTCTATTTCTTTTTACAGTATGTTACACTTTCTTATACACTTAAATGATGCAAGTTAGAGAAAACTAAATTAAAAAAAAAGTAGATGTCTGGGCAAGCAGCCAACCCGAGGAAATCTGCTTCTCCGTGGCCTTTAGTGGGCTGCTAACTCAGAGATGGCACCCCCTGTAGCTTTGAGAAGGACGTCCACCCAAATGTCCTAATCTCAAAGGATGTGATTTCTTCCCTGAGGATGCTCGCAATGCTAGTCCTCGGTTTTTGTGTGAATCCCACTGATCGAGAGGGAGCACAGACGATCAAAGAGAGGCTGTAGGCCTGTGATTATGGATGCCAGAGTTCAAAAAGCCTCACTCAAAGAGGCTGTATGGAATAAAACGCTTCATCAAACAAGTTTGAAACATCACAACCTGTTTTTGGAGACAAATCAGCTTTTATCATTCTCCTATCCGTGTACACACTTAAAGTACACTGGGGCAAACTATCAGGGCTTTATGAAGGTGGTGTGACAAAAAAGAAAATAGACATGCATAAATATTATAAATATATGTGCAAAAATAAGATAAGAACAGAAGGGTTAAGTTTAGGACACACTACACTGCAGAAGTGTGCAAAGACCTGGGGACAATTTTCCAACCTTTAACTATACAGTTTTCTGAGTCCATGCATATTGGAGTAGAATCTGATGTGGTCTTCTACTGTTTGAGCTCATCCAGCTCAATCCACCTCCACCATGTTGAACATGTTGAGACTCTTTTCAGCTCACCACCTTTGTAAAGAGTAAGAGTAATTATTTGAGCTACTGTAGCCTTCCTGTCAGCTTGAACTATTCTGTCCATTCTCATTAGCTGCCTGGATGTTTTTTGTTTTTCACACCATTCTGTGTAAATTCTGCTCTAAGTGAAAATCCCAGGATGTCAGCAGTTTCTGAAATACTCAAAACATCAAGTCACTGAGATCACTTTTTTCCATGATGTTCTGAGTTTGTTGTTCACATTAACTGAAGCTCTTGCCTTGCATTTGCATGACTTTTTTCATGAACAAGCAAACCTTCTTAATGAAGTCCTTAATTTTTTTGTCTTCAAAGATCTGTGTTTCATGAAACCGTGAACAACAAAAATGACATTCACTATCGATTTGAGTTCTTTTCTTTCCTACTCACATTCACATACTGACTGATCTTCATACTCATTTGCTTTGTCCTTTCCTCTTGGCTCGCTACATAGTGGAAATACTTTTAGTGTGGCTGTCCATAAACTGTGGAACATGCTCTATCTCCATCTCCATCTCTGTGTTGCACCTCCCTTACCTATCACTTCCACCTCTCTTTTCCACTCACCCAATGAGTCCACATGCGTTTATTTTATAATACCTTTGCATTTTTTTTATTTTGCTTTTGAAGAAATTCCATCCATTTTCTACACAGCATTTTCAAGAAATTCTATTTAACAGTATAATAACTAATTCTATAATTCTATATTGTCTATAGCACATACAATTCTGTAAATTTCAGTTTATACTAATAGCCGACTGCATATTAAATTCTTAGTACATATGTATTCATTTGTATATTATGTTCATAACACATATATATTCACCTGTATATTATATTCATAGTACACACACATCTGTAAATTACTGTTTATAGCAATAGCCATATTTTGTTACATCCTTCTGTAATAGTACACACACATGTGTAAATCACTTCCATATAACCATTTTATTTAACTTATCCAAATCTTGTAAAAACTGTATATCCTTTACTTGCTGCTATTGCACTCTGGTTAGACCTAAACTGCATTTCGTTTCCTTGTACTTGTACATGTGTAATGACAATAAAGATACATTTACATTTATCCAGAGCGACGTACATAAGTGCTTAAATCTCTAACATTGAATACATTAATGCTGGTTCACTAGGTTACATACTTAAAATACCATGAGTTTAAAACATTTGTTCAAAGTTACAATGAAAAAGTGTCAAAGGTGTTTTTTTTTTTTTTTTTTTTTTTAAATGCAAAGGATGAGGAAAGAAGTGCTAGTTGAAATGTTTCCTGAATAAGTAGGTCTTCAACCGCCGCTTGAAAATAGCCAGTGACTCAGCTGTCCGGACCTCTATGGGAAGTTCATTCCACCACCTTGGTGCCAGTACAGAGAAGAGTCTTGTAGTATACTTGCCTCTTACCCTGAGAGATGGTGGAACCAGTCGAGCAGTGCTGGTAGATCGGAGGTTACGGGGTGCAGTGCGAGGAATGATGAGGGCTTTGAGGTAAGAGGGAGCTGGTCCATTTTTGGCTTTGTAGGCCAGCATCAGTTTTTTTAATCGGATGCGTGTAGCTACCGGAAGCCAGTGGAGGGATCGCAGCAGCGGGGTGGTATGCGAGAACTTTGGCAGGTTGAAAACAAGCCGGGCAGCTGCATTTTGGATCATTTGCAGAGGACGGATTGCGTTCATAGGTAGACCTGCCAGCAGTGCATTGCAGTAATTCAGTCTAGAAATGACAAGAGACTGAACAAGTACCTGAGCAGTCTGTGTGGACAAAAATGGCCGAATCCTTCTAATGTTGTAGAGAAGAAACCGACATGAGCGAGTCACATTAGCAACATGAGAAGAAAAGGACAGTTGATTGTCCATGGTTACCCCAAGGTTGCGATCTGTGGCTGAAGGGGAGATCAGATCGTTGTGCAAGGATATAGCAAGATCATGACGTGGGGATAAATCACCTGGGATGCACAGCAGTTCAGTTTTTCTAGGATTGAGCTTTAACTGATGAGCAGTCATCCATGATGAAATTTCTGCCAGACATGCTGAGATCCGGTCAGAAGCTGTGGCATCTGAGGGTGGGAAAGAGAAGATAAGTTGTGTATCATCAGCATAGCAGTGGTAAGAGAACCCATGTGATGAAATAACTTCCCCAAGAGAGTGAGTATACAGGGAGAAAAGAAGAGGACCAAGTACTGAGCCCTGTGGGACGCCAGTGGAGAGTCTGCGTGGAGCAGATGTCACTCCCCTCCATGTTACCTGATATGAGCATCCTTCCAGGTAGGAGGCAAACCATTCCCAAGCTGATCCGCAAATCCCAAGACTCTTGAGGGTGGATAAGAGAGTCTTGTGGTTGACCGTATCAAACGCTGCTGAAAGATGAATCTAATCTAATCTAATCTAATCTAATCTAATCTAATCTAATGCAAACGAAATAAGATTTTTTTTTTCTGTAAAAATGTTAGATCCGTAGAACGTTTACAAATTGTTGCTATTTTTATTGTATTATTGGTGCTATATTTTATTCTGATCAGTTTTACACAGACTGGTCAATCCCAGATGAGAACCCAGATGAAACCCTTTTAGTATTTTACCTCCTAGTCTTAGGTTGAGGACAAAATATTTATAGTGACAAGATCTGATCTGGAGCTGTGAGGTTGCGATGCTATCTGCTGCATCTAACACAAATGAAGTTATAGCAAAGCAACTAAAGATGTAAAGTAAAGCATTCAAGCATCTTATATAAAATGAACATTGATTTTGCCAAACTGACAAAGACAACTTAAAGAAAAAAACTAGCAACACTGCACTTTCCGTCTTACTATAATACAAAGAAACAGCCAGATAAATCTATTACAAATTAGCATGGAATTCAATCTGTCACCTCAACATCGATGTCAAGGTATTGCTGTTGCTGACTCCGTGTTTTTGCTCCTTAACTGAAGGAGTGAGGAAGTAAGAGAGAGAGAGAGAGAGAGAGAGAGAGAGAGAGAGAGAGAGAGAGAGAGAGAGAGAGAGAGAGAGATGTAATTAACCTCCTCTGCAGGGAGAATTCTATTACAAGCACCTATTCTGCCATGCAAAAGGTGTGACGTGCAGAGATGTCACAGGACATCAAGCAGAAAGCCAGGGCCTGTCTGCATTTTAAACCAAACTTCCAATTTTCACCCCTGTATCTTTCTTCATCCTCACCGAAGCTGGAAATTAATCGCAATGAACGTCGGCACAGCGAGGGGAGGATGGTGTCTGTGAGAAAGCGAAAGAGGGAGAGAGAGAGAGAAAGAGAGAGAGAGGCAGAGAGAGAAAAAGGTAAAGTGCATATCGAAGGCTTTATGAAGTATTTTCTGGATGCAAATTAACTACACATTTTGCTTATCTGGAGAGGTTGCAAAAGAAGTGTGTGTGTGTGTGTGTGTGTGTGTGTGTGTGTGTGTGAGAGAGAGAGAGAGAGAGAGAGAGAGAGAGAGAGAGAGAGAGAGAGAGAGAGAGAGAGATGGAAAGTGGTTTGTTCTTTACAGAACTGGAAGCTGTGATGCACTGGACTGACATTCAACTACGATACAAGAAACGTGGAGGGGGGGTGGGGGTGGGGAGCGCTTCCTGCGAAAATGTCACTGAGTCCTTCCTACCCCGGTAATCAATTTAGGCGCATTTCTCACTCATTACATGACAGGATGAAAAATTGTGCTTCATCCTTTGGCCGTTAAAAGGGAGCCCATTCTCTGTGAAAAGGCCGGCAGATGCAGCTTTTTCACAAGCTTCCTCTGAGAGGACTCTCAGAGAGAAAGAAAGAAAGAGAGGGGGAGAGAGAGAGAGAGAGAGAGAGAGAGAGAGAGAGAGAGAGAGAGAGAGAGAAAGAGAGAGAGAGAGAGATGTGGTAAAAAGCAGTCCCAAAATGGCAGGGGTTAATAAAGTCCATTTTTGTCATTGGAAATAACACACGAGTTAGAGGGATAATTACAGAAGGGGCGTCAATATCCCCCGGATTAAATTACACAGCACCCAGTCCCTCTCCTGCTGCTCACACGCCCCATGCAGCCCTGAGTGGCAGCTCCAATTTGTGCCAGCCGGAGGCCCGTGTGCCACGAGAGAACCGGTGCTATCGTCAGCTCTGTGCCAGGAGAAGTACAGGAAAGGGACAAGATAGAAATTTCTGCTTAAAAAGGACAGATGTCTCATTCATCTTAGCACATTCCAAACAACCCATGAATAACTTTTAAAGATGCGATTCTGTGAACGTCTTTCAGAAGGGTGTATCATGCTCTCAAAAGCTTGTTGTCAAGGTGCTAAAAAGTTTGCTTTTTTCTTCTTCTGAACCTGCTGTTCTATTTACTACATGCTAACTTTTGATTTTATAACAATGTAATTATTAAACAGTATACGAATATATAGCGGGGTTAAATCCTGCTTCTTTGGTTTTGCTAGTTTTCTTTCCAGTCCAAAGATATACTTTGTATGCTGAATGGCATCTCTAAATTGTCTATAGTGAGTGAATGGGTGTGTGAGTGTGTGTGATTGTGTCTTGTGATGCTTTTTGAACTCTTTGGTGCCCCAGGTCCCTGGGGGTAAAGTCCCCTTAAACCTATGGATGGATAGATGGACATACAGGTGGACAAATCATAAATTCATTAGCTAGGTAGCGAGAAAGTAAAAGCTCCTATGTGCTGTCCAATGTTTTGTTTCCTTAGCATAGTGGCAGCTGTAACTGTAATAAAGTATTCCAAGTTAGCTAGCTAGATAACTAATTAGGTGCATCGATCATCACGACTACTTTTAAGCACAGAACGATTTTTTTTACATGAAATATCAAATTTTAAATACAAAAAAAATAAAAAATAAAATTGAGATTTGGTTTATTTGAGAGGTTTTTTTTTTGTAATTCTTGAATTGTGTGCCTGTGCACATGTGTGTGTGTGTGTGTGTGTGTGTGTGTGTGTGTGTGTGTGTGTGTGTGTGTGTTTACTAAAATAAGTGACTTGGCTGGGTAGCATCTGCATACTTCGCCTGCTTCTATTTACATGGTTTGCGAGCGGATGTGAACGTAAAGCGCATTAGACTGTCCCCTAGCTAGGAAATATACTAGGTGTCAGATTGCATTCTACTCGAGTTTGCACTGATTGGTTCTTACATTTCATTATGCTAAAAGTGGATTTTTACAGAAGAGAGGACACGCTTTGGAGACAGCACAGACTGGAAGAGCATCATCAGCCCAACAGACCATAGAAGGCCAAAACCCAGACTGATGACTGCATGCTGTTTTCATCTTTTCAAATACATTTTTATTAAAATGACATGCACCAAATAAACACAAAGCTCATGTAACACAAAGCTTGTAACACAAAGATTGTGTTTATAAACCGACGATTGTGATGTTGTTCATTTTCAACTGAAACACACTGTGACATGTAACAGGTAATGTTGGGAGCTGTGTGCAAAGAGGACTTCAACAAACAAACAAACAAACAAGCAAACAAACAAGCAAACAAACAGCTTCTAAAATTGCAATCCAAAATCAAGGTCAGTGAGCAAGGAAGGGTCGGAAAGACAGTCAATAGTGCAAACAATGCTGAAGGATAATCCAAAGAGAAAATCAACAAGAAGCGAGTAGAGGGTAAGACAATCAGGAACAATCAAGGCTTGCAACTTACAAAGGTGAAGAATGGCAAGAATTTGAAAAGAATCAATGCCTAAAGAGTCCAAAGGCATCATAATGCAATTTTACAGGAGGGAATCATCCTTGAAATGTTCTCTTTGTGAAAACATGGATTTCCTCCAGGTTCTCTGGATTCCTCCTTTCCTACTTTCTGATCTTATGCCAGTAGGTGGATTGGTTTATAAAACACCAGGCTTGATTGGAGTCTTCGTTTTTGAAACCTGGTGCATTTTCTTCCTCAGATTAGATATATATGAAAACAGCACACTGTAAAAAAAAAAAAAACCTTGTTTTTACAGGAAAACGCTGTCAGCTGTGGTTACCAGAGAATTCCTGTAAAAATAAAAAAAAAAATACATCAGCACTATAGATGACTTTCACGGATGAAATATGTAAATTGATTTACAGTGAATGAAATCACGGCTGAATTTAAGTCTACAATTTTTTTTTTTGTTGTTGTTGTTAATTTCACATAACTGTGTTGTATATAAATAGACAATTTCCTGTATTTTTTACATGGAATAATTGCTTATTGTGCATCAATAAATGATCAAATTAACAGTGAGTCATACTCACACCAAAACAATCAGTCCTGATTTCAAATGAAATGAGCGCTTCACTTGTTTAGAGGAAACATTCTGACCCAACAGACTAATGAACCAACCTGTTCAGCAATGATTAAGGGGAACATGTTACACAGTATGTTTGGTTAGCTAAGAGTGTGCAACATTTATAGTTTACGTAATGGTAAAAAAGCGCAAATTCAGCAAATTCCCTAAATTGTCCCTAAGTGTAAATAACCATGAGCATCGTGAGCTGTGACGGACTAGTGGTCTTTCCGGGATGTATTCCTGCTTCACACTTAATGTTCTCAGTTTCTGAATTTGAATTAATAAATGAATGCTTATAGTTTGGCTATATTAAGTAATACACCTAAAAGACCAAGTGAACACATGGTTCACCAACCAACAATGTATTAGAATGAAGTATTAATGTGATTTAGCCTGTGATTAACTTTGTTCCTGCTACTCAGAACACTGGCTAAATAAGTATCAGGTATTTAACAATGCTGAGGAAACCTGGCAACCCAGATATTGGCAGCCAATTGTCCAGTCCACACTCACACACACACACACACACACACACACACACACACACACACACACACACACACACACACACACACACACACACACACACACAGGGTTATAGATATGGATGTGGTAAAATCAGCTCTTGGACATGCAGTCAGTCAGAGGAGTGCAGGTGTTGGTCAGAGGAGGAGGAAGTGGCATTAGTCACCCAAAGAACCTCAGCTGCAAACAGCTCTCTATTGGAATAGGAAGCAAATATCAGCAATTAGAGGCCTGGCAGCAGCACGGTGCTTGCACAAAAGCACTGTTATTACACACACACACACACACACACACACACACACACACACACACACACACACACACACACACACACAAACACATGTATGTATATATATATATATATATATATATATATATATATATATATATATATATATATATATATATATATATATATATTCACACACCCACACACACACACACACACACACACTCACACACTCATCCACATTCAAAGCCATACAGAGATGTAAACATGTGTGTTTGTGTACTTGCATGCATATGTGTGTAGGGGCATGTGAACATGCAAACAAAGGTGAAAGCCCCGGGAATGTGGCTTCCCTCCTCCTGCACTTTGAGTGCTATTTTCCAAGCTTTTGTCCCTTTGCACTGAGGACAAGGGAATTGCAAATTTCCTCTTGATTTTCCCTCACCGTTTCTGACATTTCCTATCTATGCTTTCCGGAAGGTCATAATTTGAAAGAAATCCGTCGATATGCTAAACACGCTACGCCATTTCTCATGTCAAGCGATAAGCTCATGCCATATCATTTTATTTGTACCAAGGTATTCCCATAATACAATTGACATCATTTCCCCCAAGTGAAATTACTGGGACAAAAGTCAAACAATAAAAGATTCTCGCAGAACCCAAACATAAAGTGCGAAATCTTCTGCTTGTGAAACAAAGCTCTGGTATAGTGTATATATTAAGAATAGTATATTATTTCTGTTCAGAGCATAATCAATTGGGAAACAGACTAAATGTGATAGGAATGAAACACAACACAGCTTAATTTTATGAATATAAATAAATGGTATGAAGTTGGTATGGGCAAGTCATGGCCTAATGGTTAGAGAGTCTGACTCGTAATCCTAAGGTTGTGGGTTCGAGTCTTTAGCCGGCCACGACTGAGGTGCCCTTGAGCAAGGCACCGAACCCCCCAACTGCTCCCTGGGCGCCGCAGCATAAATGGCTGCCCACTGCTCCGGGTGTGTGTTCAAGGTGTGTGTGTGTGCACTTTGGATGGGTCAAATGCAGAGAACGAATTCTGAGTATGGTTCCCCATACTTAACCGTATGTCACGTCATTTTTTTTTAAGTTATTAGACCAGATACTCACCTATCATGACAAATCAGTCATAACTGGATGGAACTTCTTTAAAAATGTGTATGAATGTGTATGAATATTCAATTCAATTCAATTCAAGTTTATTTGCAATGGACATTGTCTCAAAGCAGCTTTACAGAACATATACTGTAGAACAGAAGGTAAACATAAGGAGAAATATAGAGAATTAATATAATAAAAATTCAAGATATATATAGTTCACAGTGTGTATGTATGTATGTATGTATGTATGTATGTATGTATGTATGTATGTATATGTATTTAAGTCTGAGGGGACTCAGGCAGCAGTGGCAAGGAAAAACTCCCTTAAAATGGTAAGGAAGAAACCTTGAGAGGAACCAGACTCAAAGGGGAACCCATCCTCATATGGGTGACACTAGAGGGTGTGATTACAGATATACAGGAGAATATGGAGATGGCAGTGAGGTGATATCCATGGTGACTGATAAAACAAACCCAACCCTAATCTTCTTATATTGCCCTGACAACCAAAACCTTATCATAATGGTAGTCTCAGTCCAACACCTCCACATGTCCAAAAGCATAATTCTTTACATACTGTATACATGCGAGCAAAGTGAAATTTTACTTTCTGCTGGTTATAATTGTATGATACAGTGCACTTTTGAACAAGGGCTCAGTAGCAGCTTGGTGGTGCAGGGGCTTGAACCCCCAGCCTTCTGATCAGTAACTTAAACCCTTAAATATTAAGCCACCACCTAAATACTTATAGTACTGAAATTGTCTTCATCAACTAGCTGCAATAACTACCACAGGATCAGCCTTAAAAACACCCCCACAAAATATACACCAGCAGAAAACAGCCTTTATGGATTTCTTTAAATTCTTCCAGTTAATGAATTCTGGAGCTCTTAGTTTCACACATAATAACTTACCATGTTTTCAGTCCTCATCAAAATATCCTTGTAACAACCGCAGCAATGCTATCGATCAGAGCAGAATATTATGCAAGCGCGAGGATCAATAGTGAATTACGTGAAACGAGGCCATTACCTTACTCGTGCTGGATATGTTGGATTCATTGGATATGTAATTGCACAGAGTGAGCTAAAATGTCACATCTAGTTTCAGTAAGACGAGATAATCTGTTATCAATGCCTTTTAGAACAGGAGGGTGTGAGAATAAAAAAAAAATCAATACACAGTTATCAGTAACTATTGAACTTAGAGCTGAACTATAAAAACACAACACTTGATCTGATTTCTTGGCATGTTAAAAAGGTCAAGGGCGGTTGGAAAAGATCTTACAGGGTATTATTAAGTACATCTTAAGAGTCAGAGTTCACAATAATATATTTTACATTCCCTAACATTTACGACAGGAATCTGAGGCTATAGTGGGCACAGGATCACCTTAAACTGGAGAGACTGGAAAACTACCAGGTTTTAATTAGCTTGTACTGATTGTAGACTGATTGTTGAATCCTGGTCTGGGAACATGTCATGAACTTGTCATGGTACTTCTTACTCACTAGATGTACCATTCTGTGTAAACTCTATTTAATTTCTAAAGTCTGTGTCAAATATAAATAAATAAATAAATAAATAAATAAATAAATAAATAAAGAAATAAATAAATAAAGAAAGAAAGAAAGAAAGAAAGAAAGAAAGAAAGAATGAATACGAATGTAAAAATAGTTTATATACATATTTAATTAAATAATTAAATAAATACATTTATGACACTGGAGGGTGTGATTATAACATACAGTCCAACAAATGTTGTATCGATGAGGAGTTTGTGGTCCTCAAAGACCACATCTTAGTATGTCCGAATATTTCCATGAGTCCAATTGGAGCTGGTAAATCTCTAGATGCCTCACATGGTTAGCCTTATCTCAGTGAAGGTCCAAAATCTTCATGACATAGAATAGAAAGGGTAGAAAGAGATAAGCAGTGGAGAGGAATTAGCATAGCTGCTGTTCATAATATTAGACAGCACCTCATTATTAGTTCTACTTGATCTTAGTGCTGCATTTGACACTAGAGATCACAACATTAATATATATGTACTGTATTGCCATATACTTCTGCACTATGAACTTTCATTAGATTTATTCAAAATTTTTATGTTATTTAATACCATATTATTTTGTCATTTTAAATCGGATCCCCTCCACCTCTTACATAATGCCTCTTATTCTTAAAAATCTACAATATGCAATATAAAAATAATAATAAATCCATATTTACTTTGTATGAGCCTATACACACAGTAGCTACATAGAGAGATTGTAATTAAAGCTCCAACAACTAATTATGCTATTTGCTATTCATGTAACTTATTATTTCTCTGGCAACCTGAATTTGCAAAGCTTGTCAAATGGTGATGACCGATTATCAGTTTCTCTCAGTATACTTTTTTTTTTTTTACTTGTTATGAAGTGATCACTTGAAAGAAAAATGAAGCCTGTTTGTTACACTGCACTTTGCTGCCATTTTGCTAGATAATCAGTATGAGGGATGGGCTTTCCCCCCCTTTTTTCTCCACAATTGTACAACTATTACCAACAGGGGATGGTGAAGGCTAACACATTCTTCCTCACAGGCAAAGCTAAATGAAGTCAGTATTCTTTTCACACAGGATAGTTTGCCATACTGGGAGAAAAGCACTCTGCCCTATTCTACATACCTGGCCTTACAGACAAGAATGATTGGCTAGTATCACTGTGACTGACACATCAAGGTGAATATACTTATACAAAGTTAATTACATTTATCTCATTTATTACAACAAAGCAGTTGGGGGATTAATGCTTTTGCTCAGCAGCTCAGCAGTGGCAGTTTGGTGGTCCCGTGATTTGAACTTACAGTTTTCCAATAAGAGACAAATGATTTAAACCCTGTGATACGTTTAACCACTTTTTAATTGATTATGAATTTGCCAGTGATATCCACATGCTAGGAAATTAGTCAATATAGTGTATTTTATATAATTAGTAGTCCATCAATATATCCAACCATTCTCTACACCGCTTATCCTACTGGGCGGCAGGGAATATGGAGCCTATCACAGGAGACTCTGGACATAAGGCAGGGTAAACCGGCCAATCTACTGCAAGGTACAATCGCACACACTCTCACAGACCCATTTACACAATTTACATATGAACAATTTACAGATGCCAATTAGTCTACAGCACGTCTTTGTTGGAAACCACCAAAGCACAGAAAGAACATGCAAACTCTCTACACACGGCAGGGATATTAATGATAATATTTAGCAATATAAACATATTTCCCGACCATTTCACCTAGTTTTGCTCTTATGGCTTCCTCAATGGCTGTGACATCTTATTGAGATTTAAACTTGCAATCTCAGTGATGCCAGAGCTATCGGTGGCTGGGATCTAAGGGAATAAAAATATTAAAAAAACGTTAAAAAAGTATTGGTTTTGCTCAGAACGAACAGATCAATGTTTTATTCTAGTTTTGAGCCTTCATTATAATGTCTTTACAAGGTCCTCATTATGTTTTCCCATGGGTTTGCAACAAAAAGAAGAGCTGTATAATACACTTCATTAGAGCGTGCAGTGTATAATATCGTACTTAAAAGAAAAGGCTGCAATCAGATTTTATTTAAAGGAAAAGACTTGCTATCTTCGTAAGGGAGCAGGATCTCATTTACCTGGCATGGAATATGAGCGATAATTGCATACCACCATTATACTGTATTGCAAGTTTGTTTCTCTTTGTCCACTGTGTACTACATTAACAGATACAATATTAGAATTTGTAGTACATAATTAGCTTTATTATGGCACAGTCCTGTATTGTATTATATTATGTTATGAATACTATAGATCTATAGATTTCTGAAAGAATGATTCAGTGCTCAATGTCTACAACGCTACTGTATACATATGATCCTTAAGCTGCAAACTGGTCTTTATGTGACTGACCTGCAGTGACTGTGTTATATTTGTATGTTTTATTTACAGTACGTGAGAAAGACAGAGCTCTCTCTTCAACAGCATCCATATCTGCTCCTCCATTGCTTGTATTCAAATATTGCCTTTTAATACTTTTCCCCTGTTACTCTATGCACTGGTGCACACAAGATTAAGCATGCAGAGTTTTTTTCTGCAAATCCCAGGGTGGAGAGGTAAGATAAACACACTCCATTGGGTTTGCCATTGCAATTACCTTACTGGGTTTTATACGGAAAAAAAAAAAAAAAAAAAAACCTTTATTACATTATGGTGTCTTTGGAAAGTCCTCATTATGTTTTCTGATGGGTTTGCAAAAAGGTGAATTGTAAAATATAACAGTAAAATGAGCTTTAAATGCTTATATGCCTTAAATAAAGTTTCTCAAGCATAATGCAAGAAATGAAACAATAGCTGTGTTCATTTAGACAAATCTGCATGAGCATATACAAGAAGTGTAAATTTCATGCGGTTATGTTTTACAGAGTGAGTCCTAATCCGATTTCCTTTAATTGCTTCGTCACTTAATTATATTTTGTGCTGTGTGAATAATTTGCGATTACCATGGAACTGTAGTTTGTTTTATTAACATGTATATCTGTGTCATACAGTTGCAAAATGGTGCCAATGCCCCAATTATCTTAACAGAATTTAGCTATTTTTTTGGTGTTTATGCTTTGTTTGGTTAAATTTGTTGTACTATTATCTTTGTAAGTTTTGGGTTTTATTGGTAGGAAATATACTTTTATGTGTTGTATGTGTTATATGAGCAATTTTTTTTTCTTTCAAGATGATAATGCTAGATTTACGCATAAGAACACTATTAAGTTACATTAATATTGACGTGTGGAAAGTTTTATTCAGTTAGGTTATGTAAGTGTGTAGCTATAAAATGGTTAGCTACCCAAGTCAAGTCAAGTACTGTAGGTATAGCTCAACCAGGTATAGCTGGCACAGTACACAATGAAATAAAACGACGATTCTCCTGGACCCTGGTGCTACACAGTGTTACATAAAACAGCACAGATCTAAGGATGAGGTAAACTAACGCAGTTCTAGCTAAAGTGCATGTGTGCAAAACCACTTCATTATTTGGCAGCTTAAAAAAACAACACCTGATCCAGCACATCTTGTTATTTTGAGTATTGAGCTACAAATACAATACCAAACAGCTTGATGCTTAGACTGTGTAAAAATGTTGTAGAGATTTGCCTAGTGAACTGTAAACACTGAACTTTTGTTTTAACACTTAAAATTTGTCTGCCTGTTTCTAAATGTATACTGTACATATTTGCAAATTCGACTGTTTTTTGTTTCAAATTAGCTAGAATGTTTTAAATTAGGCATATAAATAAAATATCTGGAACGACATCCCTGTGATGCCAGGTGTGAGTGCAAATTAAATGTAAAAACAAATTTGATTATGGAAAATAAATACAACAACAGAATTGCGTGGCACTCATTTATTAATCAACCTTTTTAAAACTTCTTGTCCAAATATGGGTGGCAATATTTATGATTACAGCAGCAGCAATTCTTCAGTTCCTCTAGGTGGAAATCTTCAGCAGTTCCTCAGTTCCTCTCCAAAGAAATCTTCAGAGCTTCCTCAGTTCCTCTAGATATAAATCTTCAGCAGTTCTTTAGTTCCTCTATGTAGAAATCTTCAGCAGTTCCTCAGTTCCTTTCGGAATAAATCTTCAGCAGTTCCTCAGTTCCTCTAGGTAGAAATCTTCAGCAGTTCCTCGGTTCCTTTCGGAAGAAATCTTCAGCAGTTCCTCTAGGTAGAAATCTTCAGCAGTTCCTCAGTTCCTTTCGGAAGAAATCTTCAGCAGTTCCTCAGTTCCTTTCGGAATAAATCTTCAGCAGTTCCTCAGTTCCTCTAGGTAGAAATCTTCAGCAGTTCCTCAGTTCCTTTCGGAATAAATCTTCAGCAGTTCTTTAGTTCCTCTATGTAGAAATCTTCAGCAGTTCTTCAGTTCTTACAGCCACTCTATAAAGTGTAAATCTACAGCAGCTCTTCAAATCTTATTGCATTTATTCTAAAGAAGTTCTTCAGTTATTCTAGGTTTAAATCTCGAACATTTTTTTTTGTTTAAGATCTACAGCATTTCTTCTGTTGTTCCAGGTTGAAATATATACAGTAAATATATATTCTTCAGTTCTTTTAGGTCTTTATATACAGGTGTTCTTCAGATGTCTTGTATGGAAAGTTATATCAGTACCTCAGTTCTTCTCGGTGGAACTCTACAGCAGTAATTTAGCTCTTGTAGGTACAAATCTACAGAATCCAGGTGAGACTATGCATTAATGAGTGAGCCTTGGATTGAAATATTTTTATGGCTTCATCGCTCACTTGTTAACTTGACTTTTTCTTTCCAGTCCTGAGCTTTTTAACAAGGCCGGGCCTGGTTCAATTTGAGTAACAAGCTTCAGTGTTATAAATCTTAAATTAATACAGAATTTCAGTGAATTCTCATACACATACATACTGTACATCTGATGCTGACACTGCATGGGCATGAATATATTGTTGGAGAAATTTAATTGAAAAGGATAAAGTTAGTAAGAATCTTCATTTATCTAAAACCCAGTAAAAGCCAGCTACAACTCGTACAAGTCAGGAGACTTTTTTTTTTTTTTTTTTTTTTTTTTTTATTTGACAGCAGTGAAACAAAAAGAACATGATCATGATCACATTTGGTAGAGATAAAGATCTGCAAAGCCAAAGGCAGTGAGCCCTGGTGAGAAAAGCCAGACATGATCACAGATGATGTGAGTGGAGCCAAAGAACTGAGGCAGAGGACACATGTGTAATCTAAGCTGCCATATCTTGCAGTAAGTGAACCAGTCTGATCCATGCTTGGATAAATCTACAGAAAAAAATTGGAAAGGCAAAGTTTTCTTGAAAATTCTAGAAGGTAGAGAAGGTCTCATGCAACAAGCAAAAATAAGCATAAATTAGAGTACAAATAGAGCTCAGATACACATTGAAGGGTCCAGTGCTTTCATTTCTACCTTAAATATGTTCCAGTATGAAGGCTATAAAGAAATGAAATGAATTCTAGCATAGTAGGCTAGAATAGTGATAGCCCTACTCTAATGATTTCCTTTTCATAAACAGCAGTAACATTTGCAAATGACTTCATCACACACACACACACACACACACACACACACACACACACACACACACACACACACACACACACAAACACACACACACACAATCATAATGGATACATCACTGTACCCCAGGGAGAATTGTTGCTCACCACAGGGAGTCAGCGGAAAAACTGAATCAAACAAGCTTGATGAGTCGGGTGAGAAATGGTCCAGCTCAACCTATTTGATGTCGATTAAACAGGAGATCAGTTTCAATTGCTGTGTCAAGTGAGACCTCGCAGAACGTGTGCAGAGATGAACAATGAATGTGTCAAAAAAACACATCTTAGCTGTCCTTCTGTGCTTGGTGATGCATTGAAAAAATTTATATTCAACAATAAGCCATTGCTTTCCATTTTGTTCTGCTACATTTCAAAGTCTTTTATTTATTTATTTATTTATTTATTTATTTATTTATTTATTTATTTATTTATTTACATCTTTGCTACTAAAAATAGTACCAAAAGGGAACGCTAGATATTTTTGGGGCAATACATTTTTATTTCTATTCATCTATATTTTGTTATAAAGGAATACTTTGTTGTGATCGTGGCCCAAAATGCGTGATTTTTCCCAAATATACTTTCTAAACTCTGTATATTTAAACTATTGTAAGCACTTGTTCTAGTGCTTGATCATTAGCAGGTCACATGACTATAACATATTTAGCTGTATTTGAAATTCAATAATTAGTCACTCCAGAAGTTTGTGGTTTTGGTGATTGTGATAGGTTTTAGGTTTTTTTTTGTTGAAAACATATGGGATTGAAAACATAGGATTCTTCTCATAAACTCCTAAAAGAAAAAAAAAACGCATATGTAATGAATTTTTTTTTTTAAAAAAAAAGCTTTACTCATGTTCAAAACACGTGAATCGACACGTGGTTGAATGCGTGTTGTGATGACGTCACATAACATGTCTTGTCTCAAATCTGCTAAAAATCTGTGGTACTTTTGAAAAAAAAATGCAAGCATCACTGAATATCACAGAGTTTGCTTGATTTTGCATTCATTTACATTTACATTTACATTTACGGCATCTGGCAGACTCATTTATCCAGAGCGATGCACAAAAGTGCTTTGAAGTCTCTATCAATGAATACATTAACACTGGTTCACTAGGTTACAGACTGAGGATACCATCAAATATTCATTTCTATAATCACAACATTGCTAAATCCTAAAGAGACTGGAATACACATAATCAGAGACATACTCATATAGGTTATAGCAGATAAGCACAATGCCTAATAAGTATTAAGGAGCTTTGCCTTGTGCCTGTCTTAGGAGTGAAATGCTTTTTTCTGGATGTTTATGCTGTTGTTGTTTTTTTGCACTAATTCCCCCAGGAGATCAGCAGTTCGTCTAATCTGACACCAACATCAATGCCATCAAGGTCATCAAGTCATCTAGATTACCGTTCACCAATTCTGATGTTTGATATGATAAAGTGTTTGACTTCTTGCCTTGTATCTGCATGATTATATTGCACTACTGCAACATGATTGGCTGATTGGATCAATGCATGAATCAGCATGAATCAGTAGGATTCCCTAATGCAGTAGCCAATAGTGATTGTATAAGTAGCACGGCATGAAACTAAACTGATTTAAACTAATTATGAATTTAAAAAAGTACAAAAGTCTTTAAATGTACAAAATGTACACATTTGTCATTTGGGAGGTAAATAAGTAAGTAAGTAAGTAAGTAAGTTAGTAAGTAAGTAAGTAAGTAAGTAAGTAAGTAAGTAAATACTGTAAATAAATGATCTTTCTTTAGTTTGAAATATGTTTGTATGAAATGTATTTGTGTGGCATTATGTTTAGCTCTGAGGATATGTGAGATAATGATGTACACGCGTCTTTGAGAAATGTCTAAAAAACCAAATGCCTGATTTTTATTGACATGGAAAACACACCAGATGATGGCACTATTTTTCAAAAATCCTCCTCACCAACACCACAATCAGCCTGATTTTATTTTTTTTTCTCAAATCAATTAATACCTTGACACAGAAATGACATGTGATTTGTGCTCAAGGACAAAACTGAGCAAAGCAACAGAACGTCACAGCAGTCTGAACTGCAAAAGGGCTCAATCTTAAGACTCACTAAACTGGAACTGAATGTAATGCAACACCATTACAGTGAGAGATCAGGCCGTAACTGTCAAAACACAGTACACAATAACATTTGAGTTGTTTTTTTTTTTCCAGTCAGTATTCACACAAATTCACAAATTCATTTATATGACCCCCTCAGAAAGGAATGGCTATACACAAAAATATAAATTATTAAGAATAAATGATTCTTTTATATAAATATTATTATATATTTTATATTTATATATATATATATATATATATATATATATATATATATATACGTATATATATAAACAACTAAAATAATAAAAAATTAAAAGACCTTTTAAGAAATATCTATATCTTCATCTTTATATAAGATTACAGAGTCAGGTGTCAGCACAAGTGGTTAGAATTTCAAATTCGGACAATACTCACAGTCTGATATCGCATGTTTGCTCCACGCAGTCCAAACAATCAGCAATCAGAGCAAAGGGACTGTGCAATGTCAAGAAAAGGTCATCGTATCAGATATCTCCCTCCCATCCATCTCTTCTTCTTTCCTCTCTATGCCACAATGGGCTGTGACAGTGGAAGGGCAAGGTGGATTTCTCCCAATAATGAGGAGAACATGCAGGCAGTGTTAAACAGCCTCTAACGATTTTTTATTTTTTTAGCTCAAGCAGGCAGGTGGTGGGCATCTGAACGCAAAGACTATGTGATGCCTGCCCGCCCTGAAATCATTAATGAGTTTCTGTCAAGCACCCTGCTCTGGGAAGAGTGCTGAAAAGGATAGCTGTGTCAGGTTTTCCACCAGCAAAAAAATCCTACTTATCGAGAAGTTTATTCAGAGGTTAATTAATAATTTTTTCCTCAATAGATCTATTTTAATAATATACACATATTAATGTAGTGAGTTGACAAATAATAATAATAATAATAATAATAATAATAATAATAATAATAATAATAATAATAATAATAATAATAAAGCATATGCAATTTACTTGTTTGGATAATTTACAGAATAATTTAAGAAACTCCTAGATTGATTGGGTTCTGTTTAACTTTGTGGAGCTTTGCATGTTCTCACAAAGTCCACACAGGTTTTCTTTTGGCTTCCCTGCACCTCCCAAATCTTGCCAGTAGGTGGGTTGGATATGCTAAATAGTCCCTAGGTGTGAATGAGTGTGTGAACATGTGTGAATCGTGCCCCATGACAGGTTTCTTAATATATTTAGGATTGAAACACCTTAAATTTTCTCTATTAAAGGGTGGCAATGAATGGGAATGAAATGTTTTTTAAGGAACAAGTTAAATAAGCATGGATGGAGTTCATATAAATGAAGTTCTAAAACAGCTATTACCCAAGCTAACCCTGCCCCAAGATGGCTTTTTCTATATAAAGTATTTAACAAACTATAACAAACTCCTGTTATATAAACTTATGTCATATATCATGGCAGTTTTTGATGGTAATATGGATGGTTCTGGGTGTATGCGCAGACTGTCATCGCTCACAGTTGGTGGTACAGACAGCATGCGGAGGCAGGGGGCTATCTTCTGAAAGGCAAATTAGCCTGTCTTCAGCTTTATCATGGAGATATTAATATAATCCACATTTCTCTTACGTAGCTTCAGTATTCCACTCCTACAGATGTGTCAAATACTCTGAAATGTATTTTATTTTTATATGGGTTTTGCTCCTGGGCTGATTACATACATAACCAATCTACTTCGGTAAGACAAATACACTGATGGCTGAAGAGTGCGCTCATCTAGCCAATTATAGGCCATGATGAGACAGACAGAATGCAAATACAGGATTAAACCGTACCTCCTCATACCCTTGTCTAATTCTGGTGACCTAGTGTCAGCCGATGTGGTAAGAAGGTGGAGGTGCTGTAAAGGAGGGATAATTCAACTTAACACATGACTGGCAAGCAGACCCCTGGAGCTCTGCAGTTCAAGGGAGCCATGCAAGGGCTGCATAATTATATGTAACCGAGAACTGATGCGTCAATCTTCATAGTGAGGGTTAAGGAGTGTAGGAGCACTTTTCTGTATAAGAATAAGCAGAAATGCAGGTTTGTCTCCACATAGAAAGATATATATCATTTGTATATTTTGTGCAAGATATCTCATATAAAGGGATTTAATACACATGGTTTAAATGAACAGGTCATTTCAGTGGTTCCAGACATGCTTTCAGTTCTCTGTTCAAAACAGGACTTTTATTCATCAAGCATTTATAACTGATGCATTTTGCACCTTCGCCAAAAACTACACTGAAAAAAATACAATCTTTCTGGGAAAATTGTAATCCTTCAAAACTCTGCACTAATATTCAGCCAAGTTCAGAATCACATGTGAACTCATGCTTACTTTCAAGAGGTGCCAACATTGTTATTGTTTCTCAGCAAGGAAACATGATTTTCTTATGGATTATTTTGTAATATCCATTCAAATTGCTCATTTGGTAGATCATGCAGAGTAAGCATATGGTGAAAAACCATTTGTGCATTCATATCTGGCATTGATTTATGAGTTTTTTATTATGTTTGCAACTTATCAGCCCATGATGCTTATTATTCCGCCATTATTAGCCTAGGCTGCTAAGCAATTCATTGAGGTTTCATATAATGTCTTAATATGTACAATACATTTTGTAAGTAATCATATTACATGTGGCTTCATCTAGAGTGATGCTGGTCATGTTGTGAGCATAAACTCCATTACATTACATAAGCAGTTAGTATGATAACTATGTACTTTGCCTATGAAACTATATTATAGAGAGGGCAGAGAGATTATTGAGGTTATTTATCTAATTCTCACTCAGTGCTTGTGTGTTTGTGTTCCTATAAATGCAACTAAAGCTAAGAGAGGAATCTGGCTTTTCTTTTCAGACACAGACCCAAAATCTTAGACCTAAAAGTTTAGTTCAGTATTCAATACAATCAACCCTCAGCACCTGATTGGGAAGCTTAGCCTGCCGGGATTGAACGCCTCCCTCTGCAACTGGATCCTGGACTTCCTGACTGGGAGACTTCAGTCAGTTCGGATCAGGAACATCATCTCCAGCACCACCACACCGAGCACTGGAGCCCCTCAGGGATGCATGCTCAGTCCATTGCCGTTCAGCTTGCTGACTCAAGACTATCAAATCAAAGTTCGCCGATGACACGACAGTGGTTGGTCTCATCAGCAAGAACAACGAGTCACAATACAGAGAAGAGGTGCAACATCTAACTGCCTGGTGTACAGCCAACCACCTGTCTCTGAATGTCAAAAAAAAAAACTAAATAGATGGTTGTTGACTTTAGAATAGCACAGAGTATCCACTCTCCACTGAACATCAACAGATCATCTGTAGAGATCGTCAAAAGAGCACCAAATTTCTTTCCACAAGCCATCAGACTTCTCAATACATCATCTGTATGGACTGCACAGACCTACACTAAATACACACACTTCCAATATATATCCATCAATCTGTTTACATGCTGTTTTTGCACACTTTTTGCTCTTTGCACATGCTCTCTCACATTTCAGTCGTTTGCTGTTTTGCACAATATTTTACATTATCTCTGGGACCTGCTGCTACAACACTGTGTTCATTCTATTATTTCTGCACACGCAATGCTGTTTGGACATACAGTATTTACACTGGTCAGTGCTGTTTCTGTTTATTATCTTTTATGTATTGTCTTTTTTTGTATTGTCTTGTAATTTTTTGTCTGTACTGTCTTTTGTCTTGTCTGTCTTGTTTGTCTTGTCCTGTACTGTTTGCACCAGGTCGCACAGTTGCACTTTATGTGTCTATGATTACTTACTAAGTCCTTAGCTCTGTCTTTGTTCTATGTACAGTAGCATCATGGTCCTTGAGAAATGTTGTCATTTCACTGTGGACTGCAACAGCTACATATGGTTGAAATGACATTAAAATCGTCTTGACTTGACTTGACTTGACCTGAAAATGTGGGTTAGGGAACCACTCAAAATAAGCCATTTCATTTTATTTTACTGTACAATGTTTCCATTGGTTTTTCACAGCTCCTGGATCTTGGAACTTTGCTTATTTGCTGGGTGAAGTTTCTGTGAATGCACACCCCATTTCACAAATTGGTGCCCTCCGGCTTCCTCTATAAAAAATAAATAAACAAATTAAATAAAATAAATATATGTATATCTTTTGGTGGGTAGAGTTCCCAGTTCCCCTCTTTATCCACCATGGACAAATGTTTCTGGTTAAGTTGTTGGACTACTGATCGAAAGGTCATGAGTATGAATCTCAGGTCCACCATGCTGCCTCCAGCAAGGCCTTTAACCCTCAGTTCAGTTGTATGAAGTGAAAGTGACGTGACTCAGAATTCGTTCTCTGTATTTAACCCATCCAATGTGCACACACACAGCAGTGAACACACACACTGAGAAGACACACCCGGAGCAGTGGGCAGCCATTTCATGCTGCGGTGCCCGGGGAGCAGTTGGGGGGGTTCGGTGCCTTGCTCAAGGACACCTCAGTCATGGGCGGCCCGAGACTCGAACCCACAACCTTAGGATTACGAGTCAGACTCTCTAACCATTAGGCCACGACTTGCCCATAAGTGAAATAAAAATATAAGACACTCTGGTTTCTGCTAAATGCCAGAAATGTAAATGTAGTACAGTTTAGTACTAAATATTTAAAATAATTAGTAGTTAAAAGCTTGATATATTTAGTACATGGACACTGTACGATATCATGCTATTTATTACCACAGCACCTTCCTTAGCAGCTGTCATATTTTAGCCAATTTTTATATAACATTCAATTCCAATGGTGAAGTTCAAATGCAAGACCAAATATTAGTCAGAAGTATTAGTCAGAGGAAAAAAGAGAAAAAGTGGTATGAACTTAGTCCCACAGGCTGTCTGAACACAGTCGGATGAAGCTCACTCGCTTTGCCTGCTGCTCCAGTGATTAGCTCCTCCATCTGGCATCACTGCATCTGGCCTAGCAAAGTAGGCATGCGGCCCGGAGCGGCCTCCAAGATAGAGCCCAGAGCTGGAAATCTTCCCTGTGTATTGGTTCTAACTGTGCATTGCTCATCAAAAACTGAAGAAGTCAAGGAAAGGTGAGGTTTGCTTTGAGAACTGAAGTCCAAACATATTTCAATATTTGATGTTTGACACATATCAAATGCCAAAGTGTTTTTAGTAGAAATAGTAGTTTTAATAGTTCTCCAATTCTGATTGACTAGACACATATTTTGCCCCATATTGCCACATATCCCTGATGTCTGAGCTGCCTTGAGTTGCCCCACAAAGCCTGTAATTCTCAGACACAGCTGATGGAGCAGATTTGATGGGATTTTCCATACCACATGTTATTTGCCATCTCAGATACCAGACTGTACTTCATCACATTCCATGTTTGGGAGTTTTAGGTTTGTTCCTGCTGAAAATTTAAAACATTTATTTATTCGCAAATCTAAAGCATTATTCTATGAGAACGCTTCGAGACAGCACGCCAACTTAGATCATGGGTCTTGCAGGTCGAGTTAGCGGAGGTGGAACAAGTGATGGGTGATCCCTTTGCTCTTGTCCTCTCTCCTTACTTGAATTTTCCTGTTTCAGGTCTGTGAGCTCGCTTTGTGATTTCACTCAACCTGAACCAAGAATTATTATTATCTTCATCAGACTGTGAGGATCTTGATGTGAGCAATGATGAATGGTATGCCACTGAATTGCTTCCTGAGATAACAAATTAGTTCTGTTCAAGGTAATATTGCGAGATGTCATTAAGCTTATTCCGCACCTGTTTGGCTGTATTTCCAGCCAACCACTTGCACTGTGTGGCTCGATTCTCACATCTGTCGAGGCATTGTGCCAGCTTCGGTCATGGAGGTCACAGGTTGAGTTAGCGGAATGCCTCAGATACAATGCAATTTCTCCCAACCAGGATATGGATATAATTTTGTCTGTATCAGACTTCATCAGCTCCTAGATTCTGGACTCCCAATGTTGATTTTTCACCTCTGGCGTAATTGGTGTAATCAGGATCTGGTTTACTGCCCTGTAAGTACAAAGCTAGAGTTCCTGTAGTCACACCTATATCACCCTCTACATTTAGGTATTCATGACAGCCATTGCTGGGACTTGTGTGCCTGGTCTCTGTTCTCTTGCTTACTGCATAGGGCCGGACGGCCAGGGCTTTTCTGCAGACCGTACCTTGCTTCCTGGGACCTCACAGTGGTCTTGGAGGGGCTGCTCTACGCCTCCTTTGAGTCGATGGTTACAGCCTCTGAGGAGTTTCTAAACCTGGAAATGGCTCTGCTATTAGCCTTGGTCTCCCTAAGAATGATAGGAATTCTGCAGGCCCTATCAGTCACCTCTCCTGCTTAGGGTCTGCTCCAGGCATGGTCAAGACTGCCCTGCATCTCAGGGTGGAATACATGAACGAAAAGCCAAATTACGCCCGGTCATGTGGTCTTTCTGTCAGCCTTCTGCCCTCTTCCACACAAGTCAGCAGACCAGAAAAGACTGCACTTGCATTTACACCTATCACGCCCATTGTGCTGGGTAGTGGTTGCTATATACCAGGCCTACAAGGTTGCTGTGTGACTTTGCCTCTAGGGAATATGGTTTAATCCACAAAGTGTATCACTTTGTCCAATACTAGGGGCATTGCCTAGAGGATATTTGTGCTGTGGCAAGTTGGTCCTCTCCGCACATCCACATCAGTTTCTATAACCTGAACCTGGACCTCACTCCTGGGTCCTAGGTCTTTCAGGGCTAATAGTGTTCTTTTATGGCCTTGCTGGTGCACAATGCTTCATCACATGACTTATCTAATAAATAAAGTGAATTCACACAGAGCTTCAGCCATTATGCAGGGTCTCATACCTTTCTCAGGGAATCTGTTTACATATGTACTTTTCTTAATTGCTCAATGTTCATTACTAATATTCCAACACTGGCTTACATTTGTATATTTATATCAATTTGTATGAAAAGTTATGAATATTTACAGTATAGAGTTGAAGGTTTAGAATAGTCCTTTTTATATAAAATCAAACAAAATCTTATCACATGCAAGCCGATATGCATTTCGCATGAGATGATGTTGTTTACTTTAAAATACATTTACATTTAAAATCATTCACGTTATTTGGCATTGACACGCTAAGTAGTGTAACTGATTACACAAACATAAAAACCTTTTGCAGCTAACGCAGCATCTTTAGAGGCCCAACAACTTCACAAGTGGACGCCAGTGCTCCTGTATTTTCTAGTTGACATCTCTATTTGGGAAAAGTGATAGCAGAAACTGATATATTTATCCTCTCAAAAACTAACATGACAAAATTCTCCACTATAGACCTCAAGGGAAATGTGAGTGACCTCAGCATGTGCAGGACTCAGACTGCAATCAACCTCTGTGACAACAATTTCTATAAGATTTTTTGTCTGCCATGGACTTCTGCTCTGCAATAGACATGAGAGCAGGCGATGTATCAGTACAGAGATTGTGCCATATTTTATTTTTGTGACATTTCTGAACATTTTTGAAAATCACACTTTTAATGTTGAGTCATTGCCTTCACTTTGGGACAAATGAAGTTAAAATGTTTTCAGTTAACTAGTTTAGAGTAAAATATAATACCATTCTTCATAATTTTATATGTATTTGCTTAGAACGAAAACATTATTTCCTCCAGAAACTACTTTACTTTTCAATCCAGAATTCTATATATTCTGTTGTCTCTCTGTCTACACACACACAAACACACACACACACACACACACACACACACACACACACACACACACACACACACACACACACACACACACACACACACACACACACACACACACACACACACACACACACACACACAATCATGGGGAAAAAAGCAGAGGAATATCCAGTGAAGTTTAAACAATCATATACTGTACATTTGTTCGTCACTAGAAACCAATGTTCGGTTAACACAGCCTTGAAACTGCAAAAAGACAAACTGTCCTGACTCCTTCAGCTCTGGTTCCACACAACTAGTCATGTCGTCTCACACATTTAAGATCGTTCCATGTTAATTGTCACTACAATATTGGCTGTCTCTGAGAGGAGCAAAAGGCTGAGATATAATGCATTCCATTTAGGAGTACTCCGGATGCATCAAAACCTAATAGTGCTACATTTACTTTTGAACAGCAAATGGTGCTCTAATAAATAGATGTTTATGTTGTGTGCTGTCGGAGAGTACACACTCAGTGCTCTGACAAACCACAAGCAGTCTAACAAATACACTATGATTTTCATTAAAATGTAAAAGCCCTGTGTTTAACCAAGTCTCCTGGTTGTCACTCAGATTTTCCTCAGGGTTTATAAACAGGGATTCTGTCATGTTAGTGATAGAGAAGATAAACACATCATTTTTTTTACCTTTATCTCCGTATAACAGAAATGCAATGTTTAATATATCGTAAGAATCCTAAAAAAACAAACATTACTCAGTTTACCGATGGCAAATTACATACTGTATGTATGAACCAAAGAGTTTTAATATTAGAAGAGAAACAGAACAATATTGACATGTACGCTGAGTGAAAAAGAAACCTGCTAGATTTCCCACACTAGACTATGGGAGCATTTTTGTAACATGAGGATAAATCTTGAAATAAAGCCATAGTTTAGGGTTCTGTGCATCTATGGATAATTATAATAATGTTTTTTTTTTTTCTTGTAAAATGTGATAAAAAAAAAATATCAGTGTGTAAATAACATGTTGTAATAAACCTGCCAAAGAGTTAAGCACAATGCAGGAAAAAACTAAAGTGGACAGAAAAGGGTTAGGGTTAGGGTTAGGGTTAGGGATTAGGGTTAGGGATTAGGGTTAGGGATTAGGGGGTTGGTTTAAAGAAGTTAAGGGGTTAGGGCTAGGGTTTGGGCTAGTAGGTTAGGGTCAGGGAATAGAGTTAGAATGGTGCTATAAACTCGGTCATCAGCACCTGGCTGGTTTTAAGAAATCTAGGTTATGTCTTTTTGAACCCTTTTAATAAAAAGACAATTAGCTGTCTAATCTCTCTCTCTCTCTCTCTCTCTCTCTCTCTCTCTCTCTCTCTCTCTCTCTCTCTCTCTCTCTCTCTCACTCACTCATTTTCTACCGCTTATCCGAACTACCTCGGGTCACGGGGAGCCTGTGCCTATCTCAGGCGTCATCGGCATCAAGGCAGGATACACCCTGGACGGAGTGCCAACCCATCGCAGGGCGCACACACACTCTCATTCACTCACACACACACACACACACTACGGACAATTTTCCAGAGATGCCAGTCAACCTACCATGCATGTCTTTGGACCGGGGGAGGAAACCGGAGTACCCGGAGGAAACCCCGAGGCACGGGGAGAAGATGCAAACACACACAAGGCGGAGGCGGAAATCGAACCCCCAACCCTGGAGGTGTGAGGCGAACGTGCTAACCACTAAGCCACCGTGTCCCCCCTGCTGTCTAATCTAATTACCAAAAAAAAGCTATATATGTAAAACAAAATACAACATATTTACCAGCATTCAAACATGAGGGATGTCTTAGTATTGACTTTGTGGTTTGTTGATAACTAACTACACAGTTGAGAGGCTTAACGTGAGAAGATTAATCAGGCTGTAGTATATAATGGAGTATGTACTGTAGAGTCTGTAGTATATAATGGTGTCTTCTCTCAATAAGAAATATTTTTAATTGCTTGGTTGTTTTTTTTATTTGTTATTTTTAATACAATGTAGAGCTTGTTCACAGAAATGGTTTTACACCTCTATGGGGATGGATCTTTGGCAACTTCTGTGCTTGGAACATTAAATCGTGTGTTCAAGACTCCCTACTCCCATTCACCAACATACTAAACTCACCTGTTTCCTGTCAACCTTCAATTATGTCTGTGTATTTACATATTTTCATTCACAGTTTCCTGATTTGCTCATTTCTTTCTCAGCTTTGTTCATACTGAACCTTATTCCTGTTTTCTTTTTTTTTCTGGCTTCTGCCCTTCATTTTGATTTAATTTCCTGACTATTTGATCCCTGCATGTTTTTAATTATGAATTTGTTTGCAGATTTAGATTGCTCATAAACACTTTGATTTTATCTTCCTCCACCTTTTGACAATGAATTTTCTGGATTAATGAACACTATACATAATGTTATTATAAACCCAAGACCAAGATTATTAGTTGATGTAAATCTGCATGAATTTGCAAGCATTACATTGGGTTGCTTTTTTTTTTGGAAGGAAAAGAAAACCAAGAAATAGTGAAATAGATGAATTATTTACCATGGTGCGATAAAAATGGAAATAAACAGTTCTATGATGAACCACTGACTGATGTCAAAAATCTGTAGGATATACTGATTGTGCTGGACAGGATTTTACATATAAATTGTGTGTAAGAATCCCAATATGATCACAATAGGCAGATTTTAGAATTCAGGTAAATATGTAAATAGGCTTTTTTATGTGATATTTAAATATGCTAGTGTCATTTTTAAATTATTTAATGTGAAATAAAACTAGCAAATGATCTGCATTTCAGAGCATTTGAATGATGCAAATATAAGTTTATCAGTGAAGGATTCTTGATAGAAAAACACTTAGTTTAAGAGTTTTCATTTGGGGGTTGTTTTTTTAGATTATAGAACTTAAAACTGCAGAATTACCTTATTCTGTATGTGTAATTGTCTAAACAATTGTCTCAGATTATGTTTTTATGTTTTTATTTATTTTTTTGCAGCCAATCAAGAAATCATCTTACTGAAGCCACATACTGTACAATACATAATGAATTGCGGTGAAAGATGAAGGCTTTTCTTTCTTCATATTCATTGTGCAAATTCATTGTCATTTATCCATAACAAATTCCTATTCAAGTTTGAATCCATAAAGTAGTTTTCATTAACTCAGTGAGACTTTTACGACAAAGACTGTTGTGTTGGACACAAAAAAGCCACTTTAGTTTTCGTGTAGCCTGAAAAATAAAAATTGCACTAGACTGCAACAGATTTAGAAACCCCAAGATAGAGTGAACAAGACTATGGATTCTCCAACTCCCTTGAGATTTTCTCTCTCCTCCTGTCACTTGTATCTACTACAGAACAGAGTGGCTAATCCAATCAGATGGCTCGATATGTCCTACCATATTGCACCTGTACCCTAGTGGATAAAGAGTGATCTTGTGGATTAAAGAGGGCCAAAAAGAGCAGAGAATGGTTGCAGCCAATTCAACAAGACGGTCTGTCTCATCCTGCAGACCTGAGCCCACTTTCCTCATGTCATTTAATGCACTTACACACACACACAGACACACACTAAACAAGATGTCTGAGAATGAAACCGGTAAGGACACAAAGTTCGACCTGCTGTGCCTGAAATCTGTACGGAATGACAAAATGGACTCAACATCGGGAAAATAGGTTCAGATAAATGGTCACCTTACAAGTGCTGGAATTCTATAGCCTAAACCTAAAGGTGGGTTACTGAGCATTACATCATCAGTGAAGCAATGTGTCTAAAAATGTGGTTAATACTGAATGTGAACCAAAATTGCATACTAAATTAAGTTGCATTGTTTTCAAATGCTGAAAGGAATAATTAATATTTCCTTATTAAACCGTGATTTTTTAAAATTTTTATTACAACCTTGCAATATGATATGAAAACATTTCTAGCAACTAAATATCTGAAGCAGATTAATGAAAAAAAAAGCAAGACATTTTATACACACATTCACTCACTGCTTTTAACAAAGTACTATGGCAGTTTTTATTTCTCTAGAATGGTTTAATGAGGTGCAGGTCCAGGCCATGGCTGGGTCAATTGAGTCCATTCAGAGATTTATCCCATAGCTACTACTGCATTGTCTTGCCTGTGTTTCTCATAGTAGTATTGTGTTTTAAGGTCCTACCTAGTATGAGGACTTCAGCACTCCATCATTTTCAAAGCTTTGTCTATTTTCTTCTAAATCATGCTAAGCCTCCAAGGCCACAATGCTGAAAAATATTCCTACAGCATGAGTCTGCTACCAACATGCTTAATTGTAGTGATAAAATTAGACAGTTGAAAGACAGTGTCTGGTTTCCTGCTGATGTAACACCTAGCAAAGGCCAAGTAGCTCAATCTCAAGTTTTATTGGACTATTGGCGTCATGCTCAGAGTTACAAAAGCTTGAACTAAATAAACCACTCCTGATATAATATGTAGCTGGAAGAAACAAAGCTAACTTGGTTGGACCTTGATTGTGTGACTGGGTGTTGGGGTGTCTGGTGAAAAGTTGAAACACATAGCTATTCACAACCATTATTTACATACAGGCTGATAATATATTGAATGAAATATAATCTTACCATTTCCTAATGAAGGAAACAGCTATACTGTACATAATCTAATGTACCCTACTGTACAATAAGGTACCAGAGAACACGCCATCAAACCACCAATTTTCCATATCACTCATGTAGAACTCCATCAGTTTGCCAGACATAGTGTAGCAAAGCCCAGAGTGTTGGAATCTAAGCATACGCATGTTTTTTGGAGGGGAAAAAGTACTCAACACAGATGGTGAGTGTGGCTGCCAGTTCCATCAGACTCACACCCACTGTTATGGCTGGGGCAGGAGTGTTAGACCTTCTTGAATTTCTTCTGGGTTAGTGCATGCACAGACACAAGACACTAAATATGCCTGTGTTCCTGTATTAATTTTCATTAAAAGAATTTGTGTTTCTAAGCACGTTGGATATATTACACGTAATATATTTTTAAATCATATTCTGTAATACAATACTGTGTTCAAATTTTGTTGACATAAAACCAAAAACCTGTAACCAATCATGCAAAAAAAAAGAAAACAAAAGTGTTTTCTATTATTTTACATATTGCAAAATATATTTTTTACATTATATAGGACTTTAAGGAATTTCATATAGGATTTTCATCCAGATACAAGCAGGTGGATGGATGGGAACCCCATTGCTGTGTTTATAAAACCGTGTGATTTGGAACGCTGCCTCACTGACATCTCCACCCTGAGGCCAATGACATTATTGGCTATTTTGAAAAGTGTGTTTGCATCAATAGAAACAGTTGTGAATATCAAGATTAATTTTTGGTGAGCATGTTTACCTGTGTAGCAACTCAAGGTGGGTTAAATGACCAGTACTGGAAAGAAGTGAAAAAAAATTGGAAAGGTATTTTAGTCTTTGTGAATAAAAAAAAGTTATATTTAATGTCATATCGAGAAGCGCTCTCAGAAAATGGGTGGTTATACTCAATAATGCTTTATCTTTATTTCTAATAAAGGCTGAAGGGAATATTAGCAGCAGGTTATTTTTTGTGCTTTAATGTATTGTGCATAAGAGCAATTCTTTCTGTAAAGTTGTCTTTGATTGTCAGAGGCAAACAGCTGTACAAAACATTAGTCTTCTTGAATCTGCTGTTCAAGGACATGCACAGTCTGGGCTCTGGGATTTGATGCATTGATCACACCTCCATCTTTGCACCATGTAAGAAACTTTGAACATGAAGAGCTCTAGAAATCATTTGATCTTCTATGCCTTCATATCATTTCTACATTGCAGTCTTCTCTGCGATTTCCAGGTATGGAAATTTGTAATTGCTTAGCGTATAAAAGAATCCTTTCCTGTTATGATTTGCGTCTATATTTAACTCTAAGACTTAGTTTGTTCTGTAGAAATCTAGCATTTACCAACAAATTAACACCAATAATGGAAGCCATATTACATATTTCATCATATTTTGTTTTTCAGGGTGGATTTTGCCTGATTATTGTAACATGTATGTACTGTATGACTTTCTGGTAAAGTAATTGTGTGCACATCCCACCTTTTGGCAGTTGTGTTGTGGACATTACATTTTTTTCACTTTTGTATGACTTTCTGGACCACAATTCATCAACCCCTGCAAGATACCTGTGTGGCCTGCTTGAAGAGGTTAGACATCAGATATCAGGTTTTTTTTTTATTTAATTATTTTAAGTAAACTCCAGGAAGTGCTTGCAAAATTCTAATAAGAAATCAATAAGCAATAATTTTTCAAGCTCAACATTGTGCAATAAATGGTCCTAGTCAGAGTACTGACTTTTTTTTTTTTTTTTTTTTTTTTTACAATTAATTCAGTCCCTCCAGGATTTTGTGATTTTGGTGATTAAGGAAAAGAACAATAGAAAAAATCAAGCAAACTCCCTGATATTTGGCCTAGTTTGCAATTTTTCAAAATGACCACAGACTTGGGCTAAGATATGTAATGACATCAGAACATGTACTGTATAGAGGTGTTGGACATTACAGTTCACTTTATATCAAGTTTTAGATTTGCCTACAGATGTATAAGAGTTTTCTCTGGATCTCTCCACACCATTAGCACTTAAACACTTGTACCCATGATTCCAGGGGTTTCCAGTCATGTGTGACTGCAGGCTTTTTTACCGACCCTACAGAAGCCACACCTTTTTCCACTTGTTTAATCAGTTTATCTTGGTCTCCAATCAGCTATCAAGTGTGGCTCTAATTTTGCTGGAATTTAAGCCTGCAGCCACACCGGTCCTTTACGGTTAAGATTGAAGATCCCTGCCCTAAAATATGAATCTATCTGAGCTGTTCCATTAAAAGTGCTAATCTCTAAATGAACTTTAATTAAAGCAGTAATGGTGTGCAGCTTAAAGAAAGGAACATGGGCAAATTGGCTAATCTGTTTTAATTACCTGACTTGCAGATTATTAATTAATTGAACATTATACATTTCAGTTCGTTTATTTTTTCGACTCAATAACTGAATTTGCAGTCTTGAGAGAATGGAGACAACACACAACTTGATGGGGAGGAAAAGAGGAAATCTAATTTCATTCTTCACACCTGAATTCACAATAGATCTGAATATACAAACAAACTCGCACATTGGCTCCTTTTCCGTAGAAGTTTCATCTCTGCATTTATCACATGGTTGGCCGTTCCATTTACGATACATGCTATTTAAAACGCATTTAGAGATCACATCTGTTCAGCTGTCTGTTGCAGCAAGCTGATGATTGATTTAATCCAGAGCTGGAGTGGGACATGGAGAAACCATGGTAGGAGGCATGTGTTCCAGTTCACAGATGATGCTTCAGGGGCAGCTCCGTGGGCTCTGTCATCTTTGATTTGGCCCTTGTGAGATGACATTTGGAGCGTTATACTGGTCTCTGTGACTCACCAGTCATTCCGTACAGCAAAAATGACCCAAAAAAGATGTTACAAATGGATGGCATACTGTAGATATAAGGGCTTTTCACACATGAATAGTTAACCCTGGGTCACTGTAAACTCCGGGTAAAAGGAATCCGGAGTTATCTTGTTTCACACTGAAGAATGAAGTGTGACCACAGGAATAAATGGTTGTTTCATGATTTCACATCTGAGGAGAAATGTTGCCATTTAAATACTTTAAAAAAAAGTTTGATTGCATAACTGTAGCTAAGCATCTAGTCATATCCTTGGATGGCTGTATTTTCACACTTTACAAATGTAGGAACTGCAAAAAAATTACTAGCCCTGCTTTAGAAAAGGGTTTCATTACCCAGCGTAAAAAATAAAAAAAATAAAAAAATTCTGCTCACCTCGCTTCTAACAAACAAGTGTCAAATGTTCCTCTTTCTGGGATTACAATCAGAGTTGAGAAAAGTATAGAGAGAATAACCTTGGATTAGGAACTTTATGAAAAGCTTTATATAGATACATATAATATTCAGACACTTAACTTTTGTAATATAAATGCAAACGTTCTCCTTAGGACGCTGAAGATATATAGGCTATTAATAGCAAGTTAAATGCAAATGTGTGTATACATTGCTTCTTGCCATGAACAGGTGTCTCATCTGTCCACTTCTTTCTCTGGGTTCCTGGGACAGATCCTGGACCCAACACCACCCTGTGAACAAAAATGGTTGCTGTAGAAGATTAAAAGAATAAACCTGCTAGCGCTACAAGTTTGTATTCAAGTAAAATTAGCTGCTTTTGTTAAAAAGTGCTGTAAACCATTTGGTGCTGTTTAGCTGTTACACAAGTTGATTGTTATGTTTATCTCTGATATCAATCACTTGGTACTGGTACATGCTAAGCATTTGTTCTTAATGTAAATTTTCAAATTTAGGATGCTAGTGAGAACATTTCAGCTACTGAGATATACTCCATAAATACTTCTTTAAATGCTTTGTTGCATGCTGATTTTATAAATAATAATATATATATATATATATATATATATATATATATATATATATATATATATATATATATATATATATATATATATTTATTTATTTTTATAAAATATCAACCAAAAAGATAAAAGTCTTTGACTTTACTGACAAGGCATACACAAGCACTGAAATAATTTACCAAATTTTATATTGATTTTTTATTATTTATCCATCCTTAAATGTATTTGGAACCCCATTCAAAGGTATATTGAGTATATTGGCTTTTTTTTTTGTTGCTCCTCGTTGTTCACACATAATGAAAATAAATGTTTAGATTTAAATTATTAGAAATATTACATTTTTAAGAAATTTGACTTATTAGAGATCTACTACTGTCTATTAAATTGTCCTCACAAAGTGATCAGTGATCACACCCATATCCGCTTGTTGAACATCCCAATCCAGATTTATATAATAAGCTTTAATCTTCTGGAGCTTTAAGAACATGGTTGTTTACTAATTTGTGATCATTCTGCTACAAGAGCATTACTGAGACCAGAGAGTGATGTAAAAGTGAGGAGGTCTGGAGTTTAGTCTGTGTTCCAGTTCATCCTTAAGGTGTTCACTGGGGTTTAGTCAGTGTCAAAGCACTGTTAAAGACACTCTAATTCTTCCACTCCTTAACACAACCTATCTTTGTGGAGCTTGCTTTGTGCACAGATTTGGAGGTTTGGGCCTCTTGGTTCCAGTGAAGGGAAATTAAAAAGCTCCATCATTCTATACAACTGTATGCTTCCAACTTTATTTGAGGAAGAACCACATGGGTGTGAAGGTCAGGTGTCTGCAAACATGGTGTATCTTAGATCTTTGAGGTCTAAGACAGCGTTAGACCACAAATATCATTCAAAGGAAAGAAAAAGTGGAAGGACAAAAGGCCATGGTATCATCCATCACGACACAATGATTAACACAATGGGGTGGGGGGTGGGGAGAGTTTATAACATTATAATACAATTGTATAATTGTATTCTGTTCATAAATTGAAAAGAACACAAGACTGTTGTTGGTAGTATTTGTATAGAGCATTGCCTCAGAGCCCGCATTCTCCAACTGCATTGAAGGAATACATTACAAGGGAGATGATGTATTTCATGCATATATGCAGTGATTGTTTTTGATGTGGAAAGGAATGATTCAGAATGGTATTTTTAACAGCAAGGTGAAATTGTTAACACTTTAAATCAGAGCTGTGTTTTATTCATTTGTTTTCTTATAAAGATGCAGACAAAAATGTAACTCACATAATTTAACGATAACATAAAGAGCACCATATTCCTTTATTATTTTGATCATATTGTTGTTTATATATATTTTTATATATGTGTGTGTGTGTGTGTGTGTGTGTGTGTGTGTGTGTGTGTGTGTGTGTGTGTGTGTGTGTGTGTGAAAAACACTTCCTTTATGCCTGACCTTGTGTAAAAAAAAAAAAAAATAGCTTCCATATACCCAAAGTTCCAGACTACAGGCATGGTAAAAACATGTCTCTGTGGTATTCCTGTATGTTCTGCAACTAACAGTCCTTAAATTTCAAAAGTAATTAAATGCATTCAACTGCCTAAAATGACTTTACTTTTATCCCCAGTCATTTCTAGCTTTGAACTGTTTTTTTTTTTTTTGGCCCTTATCACCTTAAAGCCAGAAGTGTTACAGCTTCTGTGGGTGCAGACAATACCCCGAAGCGGTGTCCTCAACCGCCAAAAACAAGATTACTATGCCAGCAGTTACATTACTCCAATCACAAAAAATAAGTGTCCACTGTGGGGAATATCCCACTTCTGAGGTAAATAAGAAAATGCTAACATGGAACTGTATCTAATGGTAGAGTTACATGGGACTTGATTAATAAAATGAACAGAGATGATGTATATATTCTTATACAATTATTGTGAAAAATAAACAAACTAATTAAACCAAAAACACATCAGAATACACAACTGCAAAGACAGACGACACTGTAAAACTAGTAGTGATGCAACAAAATTAAAAGTGCCACAATACCAAAAATACAACAGCAAACAAGCAAAAATAAATAAATAAATAAATAAATAAATAAATAAATAAATAAATAACCCAAGAAACAACACTAAGACAAACAAAACCAAAAAGATAAATCAAGTCAAGTCAAGAAGATTTTATTGACAACATCTCAAGGATCATGGTGCTATATAGAACAAAGACAGCTAAGGACTTAGTAAGTTAGTCCTAAATATATAAAGTGCATCTGTGCAACCTGGTGCAAACAGTGCAAGACAGACAGTACAAACAAACAATACAAAACACTACATAAAAGACAATACACAAAAGCAGCGCCGACCAGTGGACATACTGTATGTTCTATATTGCATGTTCAGAAATACTGGAATGAACACATTAATATTATAGCAGGTATTATTGTATATAATTATATGAGGTATTGTGCAAAACAGCAATCGAGTGAAACATGAAAAACAGCATGTGAAAAGAGCAAAAAAGTGTGCAAAAACAGCATGTAAACAGTTTGATATGGGTGGTGCTTTGTACATGGATGTATATTGGAAGAGTGTGTATTTGGTGAAGGTAACTGCAGTCCATACAGTTGATTTTGCATTTGTGTGTTTTGTGCTCAATACAGTTCAATTCAGTTATTGAGGAGTCTGACGGCTTGTGGAAAGTAACTGTTACACAGTCTGGCTGTGAGGGCCCGAATGCTTTGGTACCTTTTTCCAGACAGCAGGAGGGTGAAGAGTGTGTGTGAGAGGTGTGTGGACTCATCCACATTGCTGTTGGCTTTGCGAATGCAGCCTGTGATGTAAATGTTCAGGATAGAGGGAAGAGAGACTCCAATGATCTTCTCAGCTGTCCTCACAATTCCCAATGGTGCAATTGGGGATGGTGTAAATCCCAAACCAGACAGTGATGCAGCTGCTCAGGATGCTCAGTGGTTCCTCTGTAAAACCTAGTCAGAATGGGGGGATGGAGATGGGCTTTTCCCAGCCTTTGTAAGAAGTACAGATTCTGCTGGGCTTTCTTGGTGATGTAGCTGGTGTTGAGTGACCAAGTGAAGTTCTCTGCTAGATAAACACCAAAGAATTTGGTGCACTTGATGATCTCTACAGAAGATCTGTCGATGTTTATTGGAGATTGGTTGCTCTGTGCTTTCCTAAAGTCAACAACCATCTCTTTTATCAACATTCAGAGACAGGTTGTTGGCTCTATACCATACAGTTAACTGTTTCACCTCCTCTTTGTATGTTGACTGGTCTTTCTTGCTGTTGAGACCCACTACGGTCATGTTGTTGGCTAATGTAATGGTATGGTTTGTTCTGTGGATTACTACACAGTCGTGACTGAGGAAGTCCAGGATCGAGTTGCAGAGGGAGGTGTCCCTGCAGGCTCAGCTTCTCAATCTGATACCGTGTACTCTTCCAAGTTGACGAAATCGCTGTTAGTTGCATCCTCCCTGAAGATGTTCCAGTTTGTGCACTGAAAGCAGTCCTGAAGAGCAGAGGTGGCTCCTTCTGGCCAGGTTTTTCACCTGCTTTAGAACCGGTTTAGAGCGTCTGACGAGCGTCTGTATGCTGAAATTAGCATAACAGAGATGTGGTCTGAGTAGTCGGTTTTACCTCTTGTTGCAAAGTCCACATACTAAATGAATTTAAGGAACACCGATTTGAGATTTGCATGGTTGAAATCTCGGTTGATGATAAACAGTCCGTGGGGTGTACATTCTGCAGATTCCTAATGCCCCATAGAGTTCACATAGAGCATCTTAGCATTAGCGCTGGGGTAATGTATACTCCAACAATGAAAACTGTGGTGAATTCCCATGGTAAATAAAATGGCCTGCATCTAACAGTCACAAACTCCATTAACTTTGATCTATGAGCTAGTTCTTGCACCATTTCTTGTTGGTGTAAACACACACACCACCACCACGAACCTTACCGCATAGAGTTGCATTTCTGCTGGCACGAAACGAGGTGAGCCCGTCTAGCTGAATGGTACCGTCCGGAACTCTGTCGCTGAGCCACATCTCACCGGATAGTGCAATTGAGTCGGATGTAGTCCAGTTTATTGTCCAGGGAGCAAACATTTGAAAGTAGAATGAATGGGAGAGCAGGCCATCTAGGGATTGTTATTAGCCTAGCATGGACCTCACCCGCTAACTGCGTTTCCCCTTCCTTGAGCACCGCTTTCGGCATCCCCTCTCCTGGTCACCCAGTATCAGGAGACGTGAGGACTAGAATCCTGGTCTCCACAACAAGCCAAGTTCGCGAAACCTTTACAACACATCATTGTGCGGGTTGGTTGATGCACGATTTCTGTATTGTATTAACAGTATTAATAGTAAAGAAATGCAAAACTTCAGACACAAACAAAATCACAACACAAGTCATTGATAACAGCAAAAGCAAAAAAAAAAAACAAAATAAAAAAATAAGACAACAGCAAAACTACATTCACATTTACAGCATTTGGCAGACGGCCTTATCCAGAGCAACGTGCAAAAATGCACTGAATTCTCTATCGATGAATACATTAACACTGGTTCACTAGATTACAGACTTCAGTAGTTTACAGACTTAACTAAAACTTAAAAAAATATATATACACAGAAAACAGGGAATATAAGAGCTAGTTTAAGTGTTTCAGGTCTTCAGCCATCGTTAAAGATATCCAGGACATCTAGGGGAAGATCATTCCACCACCTTAATGCCAGAACAGAAGAGTCTTGATGTACTGTATACCTACAGTACCTCTAACCCTGAGAGCTGGTTTGACGAGTAAAGCAGTGCTGCAGACCCGAGGGAGCAAGCTAGAATTTATATTACAGATATTGTAAAACTAGATATTACAATAAAATTCAAAATTGCGCAGCACCAAAACTACAACAGCAAAAGCAAAGAAATTGAGTCAGATGCAAAACCAAAAACAGCACAGCAAAACCAGACAAACAGTAAAACCAGACATAACAAAACTAAAAAACACAAATATGCAACATGATAAACAAATGAGCAAACCCAAAAACAGCACCCACAAACACAACCAAAGCAAAAACAGAACACATCAAATACACAGTGACAAGTGAGGAACTACAAAACATCATTCTCACAACAGAAGGTGTTTGTTGCTGCAGCGACCATCTGTATGAGAGACTGTGGAAAATGCAAAACTGGAGGCTGTGGAAATCTCCTTATGAATCTGGGTTGTTTAAAAGAAAGAATTATTCCTCAGTATATTGACATAAGTAACTTGCATTAAATAATTATACAAAGTGCGATTCTTTTTTTAATTTTATTTATTTTTTTATTGAGTCATATTTCTGATCAGTAATGAGCATGTGATCTCAAAGACCCTTTCTGTTTTTAGTTAATGATGTGTATCAGCATTTTCTGTTGTATTTGGTCTGGTAATGTCTTTCACCCTATAAGACTTGACTTGCAGTGAAGTTTTAATTAGAATTTATTCAGTACAACAATCACACAATGGGGTGAGTATCACCGTCAAATTAAATGAAAATACTGAGCACTGATGAAAACTGATCAGTAAGAAAATGCATTATTTGGTTCAAGGGAAGGTTTTGGATGAACACAAGAAAAAAAAACAGACTCTAGATAGCGAAAAAAAAAAAAACAGGTTTGCAATTTCTCCAAAACTGTGTGGGAAAACAAACAATTACATTCATGAGTGCCTTTATTTGCTCCATGATTGAGCAGTGCAGGCAGACAGAAGAAGGCAGACTAATTAACTTGCGCTTGAAAACCTTTATTCTTAGCATGCTGTCACATTGATGGATGGCTGATTAAAGTCAATGAGATGGCTATCAGTACATAACGGCAAAACTGCTGGAAAGATTTTGTGCTTGAAAATACCACACTGCTCTTCTAACGTGGGCCTGCAATACCGTGGTCCATTTACTCACACCGGTGAGATCACGTACTGCTCAAAGTGAAGAAACGTGATGAATGGATGGCTGGTGAAAAGAAGGAAAGGATGGACAGCCAGCACGTAATGCCAGCCGTGGCTCTAAATTGCCTGTTTCTGCCATCTTTTGATGAGATTTCTCATTAGAGGCCTATACAGAACACAGCTCTGGAAATATTACAGGATTAATTAAAATGATAGGAATGGGGAGATTCAGCTGTCAGTGGAGAGAGCGAGAGCTGTTCCAGGGTAATCATTGTTCTGATCAGAGGGCCATTGTATTCGTATGAAAGCAAGTACTGACAGCGGCCAGTGGCTCGCATGTGTTTATCTTCAATCCCAGGCCTGTTGCGTGCTTTTTTTTTTTTCCCAGGCTCTTCGTTGATTAAGCATTCAGCCCGTTCATACTGGATAGGTTCAAAGGCTTCATTTACTTGCCAGCACTTTGAGCGCTCATCAGAGCATGTTTTCAGTCATCCTCCTCTTTCGTAGTTGTGCAGCAGATTTGTTTCTACATATTCCAGGAACACACATGTAGGTCTGGATTTCTGAGATAGCAAGTGTTGGAAAAAATACAGACTTTGACTGAGCAACTGTTATAAGAAAATGTACATGGCTGTGAAAAAACTGAAAAGAACCAATTGATTTGGTTTGTATGGATGTATGCAATGTTCCCTGTTACATACAAAGTATATCATATTAAATCTCCTATTAAATGTGAAATTGGTAATGTTTATTAAAGGCTGGTATTTTTAAAGTTTTGAGTCTTACTGAAGCCTTCAAACCAATAAAACCTCACACTTTTTATATATTTATTGAACCTTTATTTCATCGGCAGTCATTTTAAAATAAATCTCTTGTTTTAAACAAGCTGTGGTAAAAAAGCAGCACAGACATAATTTCAGTCCTCTGTTCTGAATGCTCTTTGCTGTTTACACCGCTTTTAGTAAAGAGCTTCAAATATGATGATGAAATGAATTCTACACGTAGATAGAAAGATATTTGTGTATGTTATTCATTGAGAATGGGGTGCAATAGAAAAAGCTTTTTTCTTTTTAAACTAATTTCTAAAAGATGGAGCATCGAAAATAAATAACCCTAAATGTGTAAATTGTACATCATGTCAAGCAACAACAAAGATGGATAGGATACAAGCTGATCAAGAATTGTCTTGTGTATACTGGGTATTCTGCCAGAGTATGTTTTTACTTTGAAAGCAGAAGACCATCAGTCATTTGATAAAGATCACAATGATGAGTACTGCTTCTGGCATTTGTTATGGGCTTTACAACTAAAAGGTAAACAGAAATCCAGTGATTTTTACAACCTGTACAAAATGCATTCTGTTTATAAAAAGTTTAAGCATTCCCACAAAGTGATATTTTCTGAGAAAACGTGTCCAGGCTTGATAAGTCATAATGACAAAATGTAAATAAATTAGTAATGCAAATCACCTTCACCCTGACCAGGATATTCTGTAGCATTTAAGAATGAATGAATGCATGCGGTAAATGTATGGCTTCGAGATCCCAGTTCTAATGCACATCTCAACACACTCAGTAAAACAAAGAACTGTCAAAACCAAGACAAATGCAGATGAACCTGGAAGCAACGTGATAACCTGAGGTGAAAGCCAAACAAACCTGGAGAATCATTTAAACCTTGCAAGATGTTCACTGTTTTCAGTTTTCTTCTTTCCTACAGACTACAGCTATAAATAAAGGCAACGTTTTTGGTCGGGACAATAAAAATCTCGCTCCATCTGTTCAATCATGAGAGATTTAACAGATTATAATTGCATTATTGGCGCCTGCTGCTCTCCAGCATCGACCCACTTCAGAGACTGAAGTAATTCCCTGATACTGACTCATGAACACAAGTCAAATGCAATGACACCATCCACTAAAAGTGCATTATTATTCATTTGTTATACACCATGAAAGAGTTCTCTGCAGGCCTGATCCAGATCACTGATATTGTCCGTCAAATGATTTTTTTTTTTATTTCTTGCAGTTCTACTTGCATAGAAGAAGAAAAGGTGAGTTTTTGTGCTATGGAGGAAACTATCCCATAAGGTTTCGAGCTGCATGTGCAAGCATCACAGATTCTCCAGAGCCCAGAGGACTTTTCCTTAATCCTCTCACATTCTGCCAGAGAGAGAGAGAGAGAGAGAGAGAGAGAGAGAGAGAGAGAGAGAGAGATGCAAGCTGAAGTAGGCCCAGTAGTAAGTGAAGCATTTTTAAAAATCTCACCCTGCAGTCTAAACACAAATATATTGCATGAAAGAATTTAATATTTTAATGCCCCTTTTGAACTATTTATATATCCTGTCCCTAATGTTTACCTATTTTAATATACAACTGCCATTAATCCTTATTGCAGACATACGTAGACTCGAATGTATTTATTTCTTACTGTATACACATTCACTTGACACTTTAATAGGTACACCTGCTGTACAAGCTTGTTCATACAATTATCTTATTCAGTCAGCCAATACAATGTTGTTTTATTAATAATTATTCACACATTACTAATATTAACCAGTTGACTGTACAGCATCATACTCACAATCTTAACTTCCATACATTCCTCAGAAACAAATGCATATACATTTTAATATTGAGTCCTGACAGGTATCCACTGGGTTTCCATTGCTATTAAAGTTACAACTGTCCAAATCAGTGTGTAATTGTACTCAAAGCTATAAAGGTTTTTACAGCACTGTAGGGATGCTGGATTGGCTTTATTTTATTATTTTTTTTACAGCATTGTGTTTTTGAAAACGGCTGGGTGTTAAATTAATTTCACCCAATGATCTGACACAATAAAGCAAATTCCAAATTGAATGTCATGTAGGTTATTTTTTCCTCTGTGAGAACTGGACGTTTGTGTGTGTGTGTGTGTGTGTGTGTGTGTGTGTGTGTGTGTGTGTGTGTGTGTGTGTGTGTGTGAGAGAGAGAGAGAGAGAGAGAGAGAGAGAGAGAGAGAAGTGGAAATACGGCAGGACAGACAGGGAGTAGCTGTGAGTAATTGTTTTGCTCAGTAGCAGAAGCCCATCCTGGCCCTTTGGAGATAAGGTGCACTAAATCTGCTTGGATGTCCTGGGAGAGGCAGCGGCTGGAGGAGAGCAAACACGAGCCACATCAGCCTCTTTAAGATGAGCAAACTTGAAAAGTCCTTTCTTTTTATTAAAGGCAAGAGAGAACCCTATTATCTTTGCTCTCGGCTGTGCCACTGGCCTTAACACGGAGAAGTGCTGGGCATTCATCAGGGCTGAAAAAGCACTTGTGAGTATGAGAGAGGAAGAGAGAAGAAAGAGAGACTCTTTCTGTACCTTTAGAGTAATATATAAGTAATGACATAAATAAACCTCAACTCTGCACTTAGCCTAGATCTCTTTAATTATAAAAAATATATATTAACACTCGTGTCTGGCTACTAAGTGGTGTAATAGTGTTACAGTATAACAGAACAATTCTGAAGATTGAGATTTTAAATCCTGATGATGCCTGTGCTTTCTGAGTGGGAGGAAAGACATTATTCTCTCTACCCTGTTAATAACATCAACACTAGCCAATCATGGGAGTCTGTTAGCTCTTAGGCGGATGGTAAAAGGGTGGATGGTGATTTCCTGCCCTGTGATGCAGCATGAATAGCAGTTTGAAAGCAGTTTGTGCTTCGGTTGTCTCACAGATGGCGCACAGAGCTGGCTGGAGGGTGGGGCTTTTCAGATAACCAAAATTGAGGAGAAAAAGTAAAATAGCATTTTATATTTTCAAGCATTTCTACCATTCTGAACAGTGAAATTAAACAGCGGTGCCTCTTCTGAACAGTGTATTTCTAGACATTCTCAATGAAACACTGCTGTTGTGTTTTTTATTTTATTGAGTTGTACACTCACTAGAGATGCACTCCACAAATCTGAGTCTATCATCACCTCATCATCACGATCAGTAAAGTTATAGTGAGAATGCTATGACTGTTTACAGGAAGTGATAGAAATAACCATAGAGAAATTCAGAAATAGCATGATACAATCAATAAACATTGCTTCTAACATCCTCCAGCGCAAATAAAAAGCTGTTGAGAGCAGAGGTAAATTACTAGATAGCAGTGAGAGAGGGGTAGAGTCTTGATAAAATATTTCACTGTGATATCAGTCCTTTCCCACCTGCTAGCGATGATTGGACAAAGATGTGCAAGAGATATCAGCAGTGACTGGCAGAAGCGGGTATGTAAAGACACTCACAATACAAGTGCAATACAAATGCGGTAAACTCGTGGTTACAGCAATTACCTCTAGTCGAGGCAAATTGAGCATGGAAGATTTAATCAGTTTATTAATATTAAATATGAATACAGTGATTTCAATCACAGAACTGCGTCTCTATTACAATTCCTGTAAGACATGGGAGACAGGGGTGAGCCTATGGATGTAGTCTATTTATTCAAGCATTTCCAAAAGTCTAAGTCAAGATCACAGACCACCAGCAAATAAAGAAGGTCAAGACTCCAGTCTTGGACAGTTACTGTAATGAGAGGAGACAAACTCAAAGCAAGAATAAACCAGTGGCTAGATACACCAACATGAGCACTATAAGTAGCTTACAGCCAGGCATAAAGCCCTGTTGTTGCTGTTGGCTCCTGTAATGCAAAAGATCTGAAATCCTCAAACTAAAAAGCAGATAAATGGAATATACACACAAAGACTTCACAGTAGAACAGACATAAGGAATATACATGCTGTTAAGTAGCATGAATAAATTCAAGCATAATACAATACTCCTGCTAAGGAAACCAGAAAATCCGTTATGACTCTTATGAAACATTTACTAATGTACTGCAGAGAAACAGTCCTTAATGCTCCTGGCACTAAGGACTATCAGTTATTCTTGTTCTTGTAGCATTAGATATCACAGGCTGTAAGGCAGAGGCCAGTGAGAGGTCAATGAGAACTATCCAACCATAAAGCGCTATAAAAAAAAAAAAAAAAAGCCTTATGTTTCGAGCAGTAGCTGCCCCTGAAAGAATGAACAGCCCGTGATGACTGAGGCCATTTGTTCTTGCTCATACTCACAACAGTGGACTTATTTACTGCCCAGCATGAGCTGCCTTCAAGTCAATATGTATCTGCTAGAGAAAGAGGAAAAAAACCGGTTCTGAGAGTGGTCAAGCCTAAAGAGTTGGTCAAGCATGTTGTCTATTTATATACTTTACAATAACACAACCTTTTTATACAACTTTTGTTGCATGTAAGTTAAATACACATAGTTAACCAGTTTTTCTGACTGTCCAGCATGGGTCAGACTGAAAAATTGAAAACTTATAACCAGAATGGACTTAAGAGTAAATATTTATTTATGTCTGTAGTAAATAGGGCGTCATGAAGCCCTATAAAAACTATTCTTAAAGTATTTTAAGACTCGGGAGAATCCGACTACTCATTTTGCAATGATCAAATGATTGTTTCTGAACCTATCTGCAAACCCGGATAATCATTTAAACAATATAGATGGTCAGCAAAGTAAAGGTAAAGAACACCAGTGGATCTTGTACCCATAGAAAAGCTTTGCTGGCATGATTTAAGTGCTGTTATTGGGAAATCCAATACCATTTCTCTGACTGATCACCTTTTCCCTATGGTGAAACATTTCTATCCAGAGGGGCATTTCCAGTCACCCGATTCAACGCGACTGAACACCTTTATGTGAGATTGTGGACAAACGGCACGTTCTACCACCATCAGAACATCAATTGGTGCTGCTTTGCCTCAATAAAGGTTTTGATACACCTGTAAAATCTGTGGCAAGGTTCATTAAAGGTAATGACAGCTAGTGTTGATCTATCAAACTTATAATTTACTTTCGAGAGGAGTCAGCTGAGGTGGCTCGGGCATCTGTTCCGGATGCCTCCTGGACGCCTCCCTGGGAAGGTGTTCCGGGCATGTCCAACAGGAGGAGGCCCCGGGGAAGACCTAGGACACGCTGTAGGGCCTATGTCTCTTGTCTGGCCTGGGAACACCTCGGTATTCCCCCGGAAGAGCTGGAGGAAGTATCTGGGGAGAGGGAAGTCTGGGCGATCCTGCTTAGACTGCTGCCCCCGTGACCCGTCCATGGATAAGCGGTAGAAAATGGATGGATGGATGTTGATGCACACTAAACCTTTTATGTATCAACTGTGTCATTTTGGGTTTTTCTTATTTGAATATAATTAGCTATTTATTAAGTCATTGGTTTCTTCAGATATGAAAAATAAGGAACATTCGGCTTGGCCATCACAAAACAGTCGAAAACTACATACGCCAATACACACATAACCAAATATTAAAGTATCTAGTAATAGAAAATGACAAATCATGCTCGCTTAATTAGAATTTTCTAATCGGGTTCCATGGGTAAGTGACCAGCTTTGGTGAACCAAGATCATTATTTTTAATTGGCTTGTGAAATTAATTCTTTATTTTTTTCCGTGTTGTCTTTTGGGGACACCTCATAAGCTCGGTCATAGATTTACCCAATACATCTCTTGACCTCTATTTTAACTTTCCCACATTGTAGAACAGAGTCACACACAACAAAATACACAGAATTTTTTCTTTTAACAAAGTAACAGAGATGAACCTGGCAGCATATACAGACTAGAGGCTGAAAAAAGAGTTGTGCCTCCGAGTCACTGAATGATCAACCTCGATTTGGCAGCAGTCCTTTTATCCGTCATGTGAAAACCTAATCAGACAGCCTGATTGCTGCGAGTGGCCTTTTGTGGTTTTTAATCCAATGAGTGTTTTAAGGAGTACATAATTGAAATTCTGTTCGGGACAGCCACAATTTACAGCTGTGGGGATAATGAGGAGTCATCTGGCCTCCACTGGGAATTGTGTGTGTGTGTGTGTGTGTGTGTGTGTGTGTGTGTGTGTGTGTGTGTGTGTGTGTGTGTGTGTGTGTGTGTGTGTGTAACCATCTTCACATGCAGAATGATGAGTCTCTGATTGGCATAGCACAAAGCAAGTATTTTGACAATACGAGCCTCGGTTAAAGCCAAATCGGTTTCTTTATTTAGATTCAGCCACTGTTTCAAGCTGGACAAGGGGCTGTTAATGATGTCATTGTTATGCTAATTGGACATTCCATGTATCTCTCCATAGGAAAGACCTATTAAGTACTGTGGGTGCTTTATTTGATCAGCTTCAACAGTTAATTTGTTCATGCACATACAGTAGTCTGTGCTACCATTACATTCTTGCTGAATAGTGAAGGTGCGAAATACTTGATCCAAACAGCACCCAAACCCGACTACCGCACATGTGACTGATCAAAGTGTCAGGATGTGGAAACCAGAACTCTCAACATTTAGTGAGATCTGACACTTGAGATCAGAAAACTCCAGGCACTACAGGTAACACGGAACATCTATTGAATGCAGCTACAGTGGCTGCTGAAAGCCTGTGGCAATGTTCATTTACAATGTGAATTACTATAGAGACTTTTTCTCTTGTCTACTTTGACAGCATTTTTTTTAAAGATAGGCCAGAATCTGTCAATGTTCAAATTGAGTCTTTCTAGTTTAATAGAGCAGTCAAGATTTACTTGTAAATGAACTTGCACTTGTGGCAAAAATATGCTGACGGTGTAACTTTAATCAAATGATCAGAGACTTTGTGTGCCACACAAACCACAAGAATATTATAATGGTCTGCCAAAATGTTTAATGTCCTTAATGTTCAAAAATGTCCTTGGGCAGAACACAGAGATTCAGCCACTTCTGCACTGTATATATGGGGAATGTGGTAGCCTATGGTTAAGGTGCTGATCAGAAGGCTGGGAGTACAAATCCCAGGTCCACCAATCTGCCACTGTTGGGCCCCTGAGCAAGGCTTTTACCCCCCAATTGCTCCATTGTATAAAATAAGGTGAACTATACTGTAGGTTGCTCAATACAGTATAATGGTGTCTTTTGAATGCTGTAAACGTCATGTTTCTATGCAGTTTTGTTGGAAATATTATTGGAAAACCTTTCAGCTCTTTCAATTGGAGATGTCCAATTTATAGCATCTGATTTATGTCCTTTAGGCCAAGACGTCAGCCTGAAACCTCACAATTATTCCAAAAGTATACCTTTTCAGAAACTGAGAGTTTGTGAAATGCAGATTGCTAGACAATAAACCTTCACCTGGTGGAGTGCAAATAAGTTCAAATGCTGCCCTGCCATTTTTTCCCCCACTAGACATTTGAGGTTAAACTCACAATAAAGTCAAAACCTGCTTTTACTTTAGAAACTTTCAAAGAGGCAGCCTATTCTGCAGAAAATCACTCTCAGGAGCAGAAAAAAGAGGGCTTGGGGTGTTAATTTCATGGGGTAAGCCTTAAATTGAGCGCAATAATTTCTCCTCAACTACATTACAGAAAGGTCTCCATATCCGCAGGTGAGAGAGTCTAGCCTTCCCCTCCCTGTGGGTGAACCAATCCGAACTGAGGATGATACCAATCACATCAGCTCAACACACACACACACACACACACACACACACACACACACACACACACACACACACACACACACACACACACACACACACACACACACAAACAACTGACTTAGTTAAAGCTGAGTCTGCTGACCACTGCAAGCAGACATACACACTAAAAATGTGACATCCATTCTCATGGACAAGACAACAAATTCAGACAAGCTAGTTTTCCCATATCTTATATCCTAGAGTAAATATCAGAAATGAATTTGCAAGGTTGTGAATGAAAAACAAAAGCAAAAAGATGTATTCTTCTCTGTAAATACGAATATAAACAAACATGAGCATATGTCTGCGATGTGCTGTCAGCATTCACTTATTATATCCAGGGAAATTGAAATTGAAATATTTATTATATTTTCAATATTCTTAGGAATGTGTTCTATGAAAATGGTCAGGGCAAAAAAAAAATATTCTAGGGTTTTCATTTTATCTCAGAGTGATTATTCAACAATGCATGTTTTTTTTTTTTTAAGAAATAAAACTCTTCTGTGTAAAAATTCTGAACTTTCTAAACCTTTTTATCATTTATTGTGTTCACCCTGGAGCACTGAAGCACATACCTACAGTATGCTGATTCATGGCCATGCTTTATTACCATGAGCACCAGTAGATCCATAGTTATGGGATGTGAGTACATTGTAGAGGAACATGCATACATATATCCACACAAATAAGGCAATTTAGCACACTAAATCCATCTAATGTCATCCAGAGGAACCCCACAAAGACATGGGGCAATATGACCAGAATCTCCACACAGACAGTAACCCAAGCTTAGGCTTAAACCACGGAGTCTGGAGCAGTGAATTGGCAATTTCTGCTCTTTCTGCCACCTGGGTACTGATGGTATCTTAAAATCTAAACACAATGTTAATGTTACATCCTGCAGAATCTGCAGAATATGTGCAAAACTAACACACCAGTTGCAATAAGCTGACTAAAGATAATTCTTGAAAAAATCCTTTAACAAACCAGTAGAATCCATGCAAAAGATGTTCTGAAGGACCAAACTGGTTCAGATACAGTCAGCAGATAATTACCACCAGTTAACAGCCAAACATCACATTCTCTCAACTATCTGGAAGTACTGGCAGTAGTTAAATTAAAGTACAGACTAGAGGGTGATCTGATATGGGGCTGTTGTAACCTTTTATTCCCTGCTATAAGAAAGAAAATGGTGGATAAAGAGGAACTAAGGGGATTTACAGAGTTGGCATGCTTGCTGTGGTTTTAATGGGATTCTGATTGTTCCCAGTGTCCCTGAAGCCAATTCTGTTGAACTCCTGGTGCATTTGTATTCGTTTTACATCACAATCCACATAAAAAACACTATCTGACACACCATATATATATATATATAATCATTATTTTGGTTCTGTTACTGCATATTCAGTAAGGCATCTTACCTGTTCTGCATCCCTCAATGTTCCCCTGCCACTCATGGTGCACGTGTGTTTTGGAAACTAATGATGACCTCACATCAATGCCTTAAACTCATGTTCAGGTTACTTCATGTCATGAACACATGAATACCTGTGAGTTCCAGTGTGACTGAACTCAACACCTCCTACAGGAAGTCTCGAGTTTGGTTCCATGATGCCATTCCTGGTCTGCTTGTCAGTTTCCAAATTACCATTTTTTTCATGCTAACCATTCTCTGTTTCAGAGTAAACAGCCAGTATAAAAGCACTCCGTGACCTTGATGTGTATTTTACCCTAATCTATCCAACTGTGTTTTGCTTCCTGTGGAAGGAGAGAAAATATTAAGTTTCTGGACATGGCAATTGACAATAAACCAGTCGGAATAATCTCTAGTCAGAAGAGGTGCTATGAGTCAGTTGTTTTGGACCATAAATAGGATTCAAATTTTATTTTGGCATGGATTAAACACATTTACACACTTGTAATTGTTTAATGGGGATTTGTGTGAAAAGAAAAAAAGCTTACTGTTCAGAGTAGCTCACCACATTTTAAATACAAGATTTATAGAGCCCATGCTGATTGTTGTTGCTAATCCTCTTAAGCTGTAAGAACTAACTTGTGGAATTTTCTAATTTAACTGAACTGTATTATTATTATTATCATCATTTTTTTAATATTTCACCAATGGTGGTTTCAGTGAATGCCATTTGGCATCATATCTGACAGATGGAGAGAGGATGACCTTTGGGCCATCACTTGAATGGCCCAAATGTGCATTTTTATCAGAGCTTGGGGGAAACTGGGGATTATATATATATATATATATATATATATATATATATATATATATATATATATATATATATATATATATATATATATATATTATAAATGTGTTCATGTCTCAAGTTGCTGTTGAACTATGGTTCATCCTGTAAGATACACATTAATGAAAAGTATTCTTTACTTAAAAATGTAATTGTGGTGAGTTTAATTATGCCATCCCTGAAATGCCTTTGGCTTTATCCAAATATCACTTGGTTTAAATCTAACTACAAAATCTAAATTCACAAGCATCAATATAATTTTTTTCATGGATCTTACCCTTTGGGATTCTCATGAGTCTGAACTACACCATGACATTGATAGAGTGGAGGTTTGCACAGACGACACATTGGAGTTTGGCAAGACAGCAGAGGAATTGGATGAAATGATGAGAAATATCTTTACAGTACAACTTTCGAGGATATTGTATTGTTGCAAATGCCATCCTCACAGATGAAAAAGTTTGGACCTATTGGAATTTGTTTTTTTCCTACTTACCTGCATGCAAGTAGATTCCTTTACACTTCACATACAAACAACATGAATTTGAATCCATTAAAATGCCATAGACCTTTTAGGAGTATTCCTTTAACAGTGTTCTTGTTTCTGATTTTTGTTTTTAGTTTTATTTATGTACCAGAAAATGAAAGTCATGCAAATAACAGAAATTGCTTAAAGACCAGCAGCATAGTTAGTTATTTATTCTATCAACTGTTTTTAGTAATACATTTTGATTAGAATTTGAAAGCATTTCAAGGTCACAAATTAAAAGCACAAAAAACTACACAAAGCAATGCTTAAAAAAAAGTTTTATTCCATCTTTGCAAATTCCTCAATGAATAAAAATTCTAATAACATTTTCATCTAAAACTCATTTGAAAAGGTAGCGATGACTTGCCTACATTGTAATTTAGACAAAAATTGCCATCAACATAGCCTGTCTGTTCAAAAAACAAAAATGGTGTAGTTTCATTTCCATTAGCGAGTGCGCTGTTCTTTTCATCATTATTATCATTATTAATTCCTCATGTTGGTTTCCTGCATCCTAATTAATTTGATTTTGTTTTGTCCCGCTACGGAAGCCTCTGGAAATTAATGATGTGGAACCGCAATGTTGTGGCGCCACTGATGGGGCTCGTCTTCGTGGGCTGAAATTTCCGTCATTAGCCAAAACGGCTGGTGACTGGGAAGTTGGCGCTGGCGGTGTGGGGCTCCGTGCCGGGGGCTACGTTCTGTCTTCATAATTGATTAGACCACCAGAGAGTCGCAAAAGTGATAATGATAACCATAAAAAAACGTTTATTTGCATTTTTATGATTCATATTCGAGCAGAAGTGTTTTTTCCGACTCCATCAACATCTATATCGCTCCAGTCATGAAGACATCTCTTGGAAATAAATATTCATAACTGCAGTGATACTCAAAGCAGTGGAAGTTCATAAAGCCTGGAAGTTATCTTTTAAAAATGTTTTAGAGATCTGAACTGGTTATTGTTATTTTGGCTAATACAGAAGAATGCACCGATGACAAAAAGTGTGTGTGTGTGTGAGAGAGAGAGGGAGAGATTCTATAACACTCGAGCAATGAGTGTGTCAATTTTTTTTGCACTTTAATAAGAGCCTATAGTATAGTCCCATCTGAGATATTTGCAAGTTAATAAGAGACTCCAAAGGCTTTTCACAGTCCAATCTCTCTGCCTTTATTCAGCACACAGGAGGGATATTGGGAGATTTCCTCACCTCATAATGCGCTTCACTTGTTTTATTTGATCTGACATCAACTCGTATTCCCCGTCACTATCCGAAACCCCCACTTATATTTGTGCATTCCATTTTATATTTCAGCACTGGCACAATATCGTTCTGCTTAATCAACAATGAGACTTTTTATCTCACTGTCTGCCAGGATGAATTTTACTTGCTTCCACCAATGGTTTTGCATACGATGTCACAGAATAGCTGTTCTGTATACTTCAGTACTCCAATACTGTAGGCAATTGATTGCACCAGTGTTTTTTTTTTTATCTATTAGCAGATTTTTTTTATTTTTATATATATTTTGAGACCTACAGTGCTTTGCATAAATATTCACACACACCCCCCGAACTGTTCTTTATTCTGCATTCTTACATTTGTCATTGATTATTTGTCATTGAATCTAGACACTATAAAGCTAATAATATTGAAGTGTTGGTAAAATATCAGTATAGAGTCAAGTGTCACATGAGATCAATGGAAATATGCCTGTTCCTGGAAGATTCCAAAATTTGTTAGATTTCATACCAGGCAAACAGCATGATGAAGACGAAACACGGAACACCAATCACTCCACAACACCATTAAATACCTTGTTAAAAGTAAAGGAAAGAAGAATGACTCAAATTTCTAGTTCAAACAAAATGTGAAAAGTCTCAAAAGGGGGTAAATACTTATGCAAACGATAGCCATTAGCAAGTCAATAAACTATTAGAAAACTATTTTGGAAAACGATCATACTGTATATAATGTAGAGTGTTGTGCATGGATTTGTGTAGCTTAAGTTATGTTCTTATGTCTTAGAGAAATAATAACTCATGAAATAAGATGTGTGACAGTTTATCCAAAAGCAATGTAAATATACACTTTCACATACATAGACCTTCTCTATATCCCCCCCTCTCTCTCTCTGACACACACACACACACACACACACACACACACACACACACACACACACACACACACACACACACACACACACACACACACACACACACACACACACACATTCAGGTTTCAGAGAGAAATCAGACCCCCTGAATGTGAACAATGAAGGATGGGCATCATTTAATAGGATGTATCGGTGTACAGTGTGCATGGTTCAGCTGTCAACTCCTAAAGCAATTAGAGAAGCAGAATTAACCTGGAGCACAGAGCACGAGTTCTAGGAGAGGTCAAAAAAAAGTTCAATACACAACCTCCCACAGGGAGATTCTACTTATTAAGTCACAGCAAACTCCTAGCATTTGGAAGAGAGAGAAAAAGAGTGTGGGTGGTTGGGGGTTTAAGGATACGAAGCAAAACAGAAAGAAATACAGGGAGATAGAGGGAAAGTAAGCAAGACAGTAAGATAGACAGGCAGTGGGAGAAAGGTAGAAATGAATTTGTGTGGAATTAAGTAGGTGAGGAGACATAGAAGGGGATGTGCTGCGAAAAAGAGAAAAAGAGAAGAGAGAAAGTATGGAGGACGAAAAAAGAAATTGAATGTAAAGAAAGAGAAGAAGAGGAGAAAGAAGACGGACAAGAGGATAAGTGGGTGTAGGGAGAAGAAAAAGGGAGAGAAAAAAGATGAGCAGAGGTGAAGAGACAAACGGATGCAACGGAGTTAAAGGGAGTGAGAGAGAGAAAGAGTCAGAAAGATTGTGCAATGAAGACAAAGTAGTTGTCTCAGTAACAAAGGAAATTAAGCAGTTCTCTTAAATAGTTGCGCTGGTGTGTGTGTGTGTGTGTGTGTGTGTGTGTGTGTGTGTGTGTGTGTGTGTGTGTGTGTGTGTGTGTGTGTGTGTGTGTGTGTGTGTGTGTGTGTGTGAGTGGTTGTGTGTGTGTGCAGTATGTGTGTGTGAGGAGCTTAGAGTGTCTTACTCTATAAGTCATGCATCTATGTCCAATTTATTATGTACATCCACTTTCTATGTGTTCCATATCCTGCTAACATTTACAAGTAACATTTCCAAATATAGCTGAAGCATACACACATTGCTGTGTGGACATTTTATTAGGAAGTAACCCACAGACTATTTATCACATGTGAGCCTAGGCGATGTATATCCTGCATGGCAAAGGGAATATTTGCGGTGATCTTCGGCGCTGTAATACGTGAGAGAGGGAGCAGATGTACAGCATGAGTTGTGGCACTGCTGCTCTCTTATACTCGGTACATTTGTCACTCCTACAACTCTGCAGCCCAGTGGATTAGATGTTTTGCTTGGATCATTAAGTTTGGCTCAAACTCTGACAGGGCAGACAAGCGTTTCATCCTCGTCAAAAGCACAGAGCGAAGGAGAGACGGAGTAGGAAGTATAGAAGACGTGTGAACCCTGTACTCTGAAACTGTTTAGAAATCTGAAAGTTTATAGCACTTGGCTTAATTCCAACAAAAACACACTCAACTACCTCACATTACTGGCCACTTACAGCACAAGAGAACTAATTTGAACCTTTTATATCTGACAGGAACTCACTTATTCTTCAGTTAAATAAAGATACCTACAGTAACGGTACATTTTTGTTGGGTTTTGTTGTCTCCTGACATCATATTAGACTCTTGAGTAGTTTGTATCACCATGGTAACCATGGCTTGATGTGAAAAGTGCACAGGCATCTACTTTAATACAGTCACTAGTCATCACTGTTAACTTTTTTTTTTTTTTAGTTTAGTTTGGTTTAGTCAGTGAAGAAAGTGTTCCATTGTTTTTAATAACTTTAATATAATTTTGTATGAAGTGTAGAAGTTTGTTGGACACCAGCGTTGTCACGAATTCCATTGTTTCTGGATTTTACTGAGGCCAGAGTTAAACATGAGTCAATATCATTTTGGAAAAACATCCCACATGCTGCTGCAGACGTATACTGTATCGGATCTTTCTCGGAAGTAGATATTGGAAATACAGAATTTTTGAAGTCTCTGAGTTCAAGCTCCAAAGTGGGAGAAACAAACAACACTGAAGCATTTGTGTTTGTTAGCAACAAGCTAGCACATCAAACTGTGCTGAGTGATGTATACTTCCTCAGATAAACAAACTGTACAATCAGATTTAACAAACAAATATATCTATAGTCGTTACTCTAATGCAAATTCTCCTGTACATACATAGACATGATCTGACATCATTTTAAGATCATGGGGTTGCGGAATTACAAAATAAAAGTTTGACTTGTATACAGTAATAATGTTCACCGTACAAGGATATGCTGCTCATTTAAGCTATAAGAAAGGCTCATATTGATAGATATCAGCTTCCATGCTGCACACACACTACTTCCAGAACTATTTCAGCACAGATTCTTCACTGATTCGTTTAGATTTATTGTTTACAGCTTAGCTGAAAAACACGGAGCCCATAGACTGTGTATAGCTGCTAAGTGAAGTAGAACTGAATGCTTCTTTTTTTGTTAACCTATTAAAACAACGTAAAATTAATCTCAAAAAGCAGCTTTAGCTTTCACTGCGGAAGATGAATTAAACTTTTGTTTGTTGTAATCGATGGTTGACTAGAAAAAATTAAATATATATCTTTTTTTCTTATCATGCATGCAAAATTGTACATTATTGTATGGGAAATATTTGCAACAGCAATGACATACATGGCATAACTGGCATTTTTATGTATAATATTCACGTAACTCGCCAGTTCAGTTCAATTTATTTATTTTTGTTTAGCACTTTTAACAATTCACGTTGTCTCACGGCAGCTTTACTTCTATTGGAGCGGAACCTCGTCCTCACACTGGACAGTAAATAATGTTAATGTAACTAATGTCATTTATACAATAGTTTATAAGGTTAGCGTATGTGTTCACATGGACCTAGAATGCTAATTGGAAGTATATGTTGGGTGCAAAGTAAGTAAAAAGTTCCTCTCAGAGGATTTATGGTTCTAACCATGTAGTGCAAGGGAGCTGAGAGAGAGAGAGAGAGAGAGAGAGAGAGAGAGAGAGAGAGAGAGAGAGAGAGAGAGGGGAAGGGGCATCAGTGGCAATTAATGCAAGTGGTGTCTCAGACAAGGAGGCTAATGAGTTTTAATATACATGCAGGTGAGGCAGAGGCAAGGCTCCAGAGCCCTTAATGAACCCATGACAGCCTAATTAGCCACAATTTACAATTCCTGGGTTCTAATCAGAGGCGATGAAACGCTGCAACAAATCTTTGTATGAATGAGTCTTTTTAAACGCTCCAATCTGTTGCCTTGTACTTGATTGATAATTGCATGTTTTCTTTCATTTTTTTCCCCCATCTCTGTCTAAACATCTTTCTATTTTACCGCTTGCATTGTGGAGGCGAATGCCCAGAGCAGGACATGAAATGATGGAGGATGTGCTGATATCCTGGATTTAAAGGTATATATAAATATATATATAAAGGTTACAGAGGATTTAGCTTTTTTAAAAGAACTATCTGAGAGATGTTTTGACAGGTGATGATTAATATGGAAGTAAAGAAGATGAAAAAGTTTTATCTTTCAAGTGGTTTTGAGTACTAATGTAAGCTTTAAGCATACAATGTTATATACAGTAAGCACCACATTAAATGATTTAAGGACACAGTAATGTATAAAACTCCCTCAGTCTAAACCCGGTTAGCATTGGCATTATTCATGCGGTCTGGAATTCAGAGACAGACCGTGAATCAGGTATGTGTTGACCCGAGGGCCTGGGAGTCACCATTCACACACGACACACTGAGCAAACACGCGACCTTAAACACTAGCACCACCTTGCTATTTCCACAGGAGCACACACAAGATCTCAACACTCTGGATAACATCTGTTAAGACTCACTGGAATATATTTTGGCATTCGGTTTGCATTTCCCTGTTGAATTTCATGAGGCTTCTTTAAGCCAATATTTAGGAGCATCAATACAGCATGTTTCCAGATATAAAGGTTAACTAAAATAGCTCCAGGCTTCTCAAGTGTGTGCGCACTTCATTTTCATTTTGATTCTACAGCTGTTATGATTTATTTTTGCTAATTTTTTGGTTTTCCCTTACAGAAAAGACACAACCTATATCAATAGGTGCATCATTTTTTTTTTTCGAACTTTAGACGTTATTTTTTGATTTATCGAATGTTCCACACATTTATATGTTTTTTATAGGTCATATATTCATATAGCTTTTTTCATTTTTTTTTTACAAATGTTTTTTTTTTGTGTGTGAATTATTCATATTAAATAAAAATGATTAATTTAGTTTACTTTTTTTCTACAAACATTCAATTTTCACATGTGATTTTTCACAAATTTCTTTATTTGCTGTTATTTATTGATTTAATTTAACAAATGATTCAAATTTGTTTTTACATAATTGATAAGATATTTCCATTATTTTCGCTTTACATTCATAATTAATTTGGTTTTTATGATTATTTTTTGATATGATTATATGATTTGATTTTATTTTATTTCATTTTGATAATTTTTCAGGTAACTTTTCAGATCTATTTTCACGATACATTTTTCACAAGTACGTTTTGTCCGATGGATCATTAATATAAATTTTCTGTGAATTTATTTCATGTTTTCAGAAGCATCAATAGGTTTGTTCAACACACACAAACTTACACACACGTTATCTGGTCTTTAATAACAGAGAATTTTTAATAGTACATCTTCGTTTATATATTGCAGCAATTTCTATATAACGCTTTAATTCTGATAGTAGTTTGTAATTAATCAATTCACAATCTTTACATGCTGGACACACACTTCTGCTGCTCTCTGTAGCGATCTGGTTTCCTTCGAGCGTGAAATTGCTCTTCAGTGTGCTCTGTAACCTCTAAAGCAGACCTGTTGTCCAGCTGAGCAGATTTGCTCTTTAAGGCAGCTGCTGCAGCCTGTGGAAGATTATTTCTGAGTCTAAATGGACGTACATCAGGGAATCATACATGCATACAAAAATGTGTGCATGCTTCAAACTTACCTTGTTATTGGGAAGACTCAAGTCCATCCTCATCAGTCATTTATTTTCCAGTTCCTCCACATTTTCCTGCTAATTTGCAGGTATGTATTTGCCGGTAGCTCTGATTGATGAGAGGTACAATTTGTGCTTTGAGACTGTGCTTTGAAGAGCAGGACACGGACACTAACAAGGCCATGATCAAAGCCTCAAGTTCAGACATGCCGTTGATTTAATATGAACCAGACAGACACATGCCATACACTATAAGTCAGTCTTGGATGTTAGATTAAAACGTCCTGTAATTTTGGCATGGCGACAGATGAAAGGCATAAATCGAAGTAAAGCAAATGTTTAACTAACTTTTATAGTTATAAAGCATCGACTGTTTAGCATGCGTTCTGAATCGTAATGACTCCGCACCCATCTAAGGACTATTAAACCAAAAACCCACTTGGCTTGTTCATGATTATGCTTTCACTCAAGGTTGGTTAATTCAAATCCGCTGAGCATTTTTAAATATTGAAGTTAACAGGATATAAGGGATTAAAAAATATATAAATGATTTAATTTTCATATTTAATTGTATAGAAAAAAAGTAAAAAATAAAAATCAGACGTTAAAGCATGTTCAAATGAACATTATAGCTTCATAACTGTTCAACTGGGTTCAGTTAACGTCTTAAAACCTTCTAATACACTCTATAATATTCATTTAACTTTAGATAATTCGAATAAAGAAATGCTGACTTGGATGGAAAGTCGTTTAATTTTGCTGTTGAAAAGGTTTTATAATTTTGTAAATTTATGCGCAGTATATAAAAAAAAGCATGTGTACACCTGACCTTCACAGCCATATGTGTTTCTTCCTCGAACTGTTGCCACAAAATTGAAAGTACACAACTGTCTACAAGAGACTTTGTACACTGCAACATTACAATTTCCCTTTACCAGATCTAAGAAACTCATATACCGTTCTAGCACGACAATGCTCTTGTGCACAAAGCACAGAGCTCTATAAAGACATGATGTGTTAAGGCTGGAATAAAATAATTCGAGTGTCCTGCACTGATACCTGACTGTCTCAACTCCACTGAACACTTTCAGGATGAACTGGAACACTGACTGAACCCCAGATCTCTTACAACATCAGTGTCTGATCTTAATAATGCTCATGTACCTGAATGACCACAAATGAAATGAATGAAAACAAAGGATCTGATAGTCAAGTGTCCACAAATGTTTGGCAATAGAGTGTGTAGTTTATTCTATAATCTTATCTAAGTGTGGTATGGATTAGTAAAGGAAGAAAGATGTTATCATTTATCTGATCTAATTAATACTGTTCATGACCATTCAAGCTAAATAGACATGTGATAATAATAATAATAATAATAATAATAATAATAATAATAATAATAATAATAATAATAATAATCTTTATTTTCTATAGCGCCTTTAAAAGTACATCTCAAAGTGCTTTACAAAAGCAAATAAAACAACAAAAATACACCACATAATATAAAGATTAAAATTAAAGCAACAAAAATAGACTATAAAATAAGCACAATGTAATTACAATTACAATTAGTCAATTAAAAGCTATCCTAAAAAATTAGTTTTAAGCTGAGATTTAAAAATGCCAAGAGATCTCAGTTGGTAGAGAATTCCAAAGTTTTGGAGCTAGTGAAGAGAAAGCCCTATCTCCCATCGATCATAAACAAGTTGAGGGAACAGTTAAAAGACCAGTTTCAGAAGAACGAAGGTCGCGAGATGGAATTAAAAGCTCAGTCAGTTATTAAGGAGCCAACCTGTGTAAGGCCTTGTAGGTAAGCATCAAAATCTTAAAATCAACCCTAAACCTAATGAGGAGCCAGTGCAAGGACTCCAAAACGGGGGTAATCTGATCTCTTAACCTTGTTCTAGTTAGAATTCTAGCAGCCAAATTTTGCACTAACTGCAATTTGTTTAAAGTAGCCTTTGACACCCCAGTCAACAAGGCATTACAGTAATCTATAAGGGAAAACACATAAGGCTCATATAATCTAATATCATGAGATTTTTTTCATGCATAATGGAAAACAGTTCATATCCTATTCAATTCTGCTATTTGCAATGCTTGGCTATTTTGGTAGTAAAACAATGTGACATTACACTGTTTGCATTTTTATTTCCAGTAATATTTACTGAACATATACAGTATACACATGTAGTTCAATGCCCCACAATCAGTGTGTGTGTGTGTGTGTTCTCTTTGAGATTGATATCCTCATGCTGAAATGACCTTAAATTATCGGATCACTTATTAAATTGATAAAATAAAAATGCTTTTTATTCAAAACATAAATAAACACTTTATTTGTGTGTTGTTTTTTTAAATCATGGCAGTTGTTTCATCATCCAAAAAACTGGTGTTAAAGCAAGAAACGTTTTCAAATTTTTGATTTTAGTTTTATTAAGGAAGTGTTTGGGTTCTTATCATCTCACAGTACTCAACCCTGATAATTACTGCAGTCTCTGACGGTTTAAACATTTAATATCATTTCATAGGTTTTCATCTCTGACCTAGGCCTACCTTAAACCTAATCTCATCACAGAGATTAAACACAGCTATTAGAATCAAATCCACTCATGTATGCTTGAGGATAATCTCGAATTTCATCAGTGTGGGAGTTTTCTATTGTCATCCAGCTCTCAATGGGATTTCAGACCTTTAATAAGGGTATGAGAGGCTCGCTCCACCTGGTTCAGAGGAGATGAGATTAATGCAAATCTATTCCATTAGGGCTTTAATAAGTCAATCTTAGCCATATTTATACAAGGAATTGAGAAATAAAGGTCAGGGATTAGTGCAGAAACATAGAGAAGGTCAAAGCTGAGATCACACAAAATGAAATCTACAGTAGAAGCCAAACTGGAATGACATACTGACAAAAAATTTATATATATATAAGACTTTCAACATTCTTGAAACAGTTTTAGAATTCAGTTCACAGAACCTAACAGAAACGTATTCTAACTTCATGTTTTCACTTGTTCCTGTACATTCATCGGTGAGCTCAGAGACCATAATGCAGAGCTGGATACGGTTGCCATAGCAGCATAAACCCAGCATGAATTTTGCTCAGCTTTAAAGCATTAACTCTAAATATTCCACATTAAGCACTTCTTTATTCATTAAAATGCTAAGTTGCAGTGCAGCAAATACTTCATTATTATCTTATTATATACAGTAGCAGCTTTAACAAAGTCTGAACACTGTATATATTGTATATATACAGTAAATACATAATTGTGTTTTTTGTGTCTTTCTTTTGTCTTTTTTCCTCTCAGGAAATCAGTAAACCATAATGTGTGTTACTTATGTTTCTAATTATTTTGGATATTAATAAGAAAACAAGTAGAACCCGATGCCAATGTTGTTAACTGGGCTATCTCCACCAATAAACAATATCTGACCTATGTGTGAGCTTGATCTTATTTAGCTCAATTCCAAAATCTAATCTGCGTATTATAATATTTCAACAAATTTCATAAAATGTCAGAAGGAAGGATTTCGAATTGAAAGGAGTTGATGTATTAGCTTCTCAACACTATTCGTTATTTATGACAATCATAAAATGCCATTTTAAACTACTAATAAAATCACAAACAGAAATAGAAAATAGAAATATTAAACCGCAAACATGTTTAAAAAAAAAAAACAATATTCTGCCATATTATATGTTAGTGTCAGTTCTGATTGTGACCTGGTCCTGCAGAGAGAGCTGCCTGTAAGTGTATGTTAAGAGCATTCATTGTTCATTCCTCAGTGCTCTCTGTGATCAGGGGTCTCTTATCTGCTAGTAAACTGAAGCTAGGTTCATATTACCAGGTTGAAGTGACACAAATCCAGTCCCATCCAATTCTCTTTTTTAAAAGGCTGTATGGATAGAAAAATCTATTTTTTTTTTTTTTTTTTACAAATCATACCTGAACCTCTTTGGTGTGTGGCCTTAGATAAGGTACAAATCTGTTAGCCGTGACTGGAAATGATTGTGCTGTTTCTCAGCAGCAATGGTGGTAGCACAACAAGGCAACGACAAAGGACAGCAAGATCAGGGAATATATTCAGAGGAAGGATGGATAATTGGTGATATTTTGGAAAAGGATCCAAGTGAAGCTGTTTGGAATTTACGGAAATAGACTTTCATAGACAAACAAGTGACCTCCAGTCCAAGTAGTGGATGTGTAGGATGTTTCAGGTGACATGTGTATTGAAATTAATGACAGATGAACCACATGAGATTACAAATGTGAACAGTCAAAAAATACAGATTACAGATCTGTATTTTTTTTTATAAATACAGATTACAGAAAGTGCAGCTCAAATCTAATGGGTAGTATTGGAAGATCAGTTTTATCACCTTAAAGAACTCGGCACAGATAATTAATGAGATCTCTGACAGTTCAGACATTTCCTAGGATTTCATTTTCGACCTATTGGCCTACCATAATGAATAGAAGTGTTGCAAAAAAATGAGGAGGTACTACTAATATGCAGTATTACACTGTTGTTTATTAATCTTATGCAAGTTACACTCCGAGTTTCTTTTCAACAGGTTCCAGAAAGGAACCCCTTCATATTTTCTGCTACTAACTCTCCTTTATGTCTACATTCATAGATATCCATATTTTCACTATTGCACTTTACAGCACCCAGGAATAGTGACAAAACTGTCAAAGTGATTGTCTTGTACTGTCTTCTGTCTAAAGTCCTATTCGGACGGGACTAGTTTTAAAGTGAAAGTGAAGTGACATACAGCTAAGTATGGTGAGCCATACTTAGAATTTGTTCTCTGCATTTGACCCATCCAAAGTGCACACACACAACTGTGAACCATTTATGCTGTGGCACCCGGGGAGCAGTTGCTGGGTTCGGTGCCTTGCTCAAGGACACCTCAGTCGTGGCCGGCCTGAGACTCGAACCCACAACCTTAGGATTACGAGTCAAACTCTCTAACCATTAGGCCACGACTTGCCAACTTTAGGCCACGACTTGCCTACTTTAGGCCACGACTTGCCTACATTAGGCCACGACTTGCCTACTTTAGGCCACGACTTGCCTACATTAGGCCACGACTTGCCTACATTAGGCCACGACTTGCCTACATTAGGCCACGACTTGCCTACATTAGGCCACGACTTGCCTACAGGGGGTCGTTAGAGAAATTTCAGGTTCACAAACGTACTTTGTGATTTTAATCCTGTCCGAATCTGCCATGTCTGTCTTTTTCTCACATGACCTGTGTAAAAATTCCAGAGCAAATTACCTACTGTTTTTCAGCAAAATCGGCGCTCCTCTGAGAAATCTAATCCTGTCTGAAAGCGAATGTCGGTGATTGGCGAAAATGTTTTTTCCAAAACGCATTTTCTTGTCTGTTTTGGTCAACGTGAACTACCCGCACTGGTATTCAAGTTTCTGCTTTCTGCACACCAATAATTGATGTAAATGTGTTTACTACCCTGCGAAGAAATAAAAAAATTAAATCAAAAAGAAGAGCCAAATCACATAAATTGTTAAGACTGGCTACTGTAATAGTTTCAGTTTATCAGTTTATCACTGTAATCAGTTTTTCATTTCTCTAGTCAATTACATAACATGAAAATTATATAAAAACGTATTTATTCCAGTTGGTTTATAAGAAGTTCTATATAAAACCATATGATGTTAAACATTTTTTACATTTGTTTTTTTTTAAATTATTATTATTATTAATATTATTATAACGTGTATAACGTTTTTAAACACTTAACAAGTTAGGATGTTTACATTTTAAAGTGCTTAAATGTAAATTTACTTAATTTCAAAATACATTTTATCATATTTTATCAAATATGACCATACGCAATCCACGCATCCTGGTCATGTGGTCTTGTGCAACGCCCACATGTAAAACACAGACACTCCTACCTCCGTAATAAACACAGAGATGTTAATCCCGTCCGAATCCATACATGAAATGACAGACGTCAGGTGAATAAAATTCTAACTCAAACGTCGTTTGGAAAACTAGTCCCATCCGAATAATGCTAAGACTACAGGGGGGAAAAAGCTGGGATATGCAAAAATGATGGGGCAGTGGTGGCTCAAGCGTTTATAGCTCTGGGTTGTTGATTGGAGAATTGGTGATCACGGCTCAGCGCTGCCAAGCTGCCACTGTTGGGGCCTTGAGCAAGGCCTTTAATACTCACTGCTCCAGGGGCGCTGTATCATGTCGGAACTTGTACTCTGACCAAAACCTCCTAAGTTGAGATATGCAGAAGAATTTCACTGTGCTGATGTGAATAAATAACGGCTTTTATTCTATCCCACTGTTTAAAACAAACAAACAAACGAATAAAAACAACCACCCCTAGTGCTCACATTTGGCATAACACAATTGTTAGTAAACCCATCAAAACAGAATTATTTGGTGGCTTGAGAATAGTTGAATGGAAAATTAAAAAAAATTTTCTTGTATAAATCTTTATGTATAAAGCTTTTCACTCCTTTATCCTTCATGACTTCTGTACTAAAGTGACTTTAGTGGAGGTTATTTATGTCCCGAAACACTGGCACAGTTATCACTTCACACATGTGTATGCATCTTTCTTGTCATACATGCATTTTACACGATATGCATGTACTGTATGGCTTAGCATCTTCTCCCAGGATTCCCAGGCCTGCCAGCACATGATTAAGGAGATGAGGCCTAAATTGCCTAACAGTCTTCTCTCCATGAAGGGCGCGGTGAACACGGCACATACACATTCTGCCATGATGTCAGACTTGTAATGTAATTACAAACCCATCTGTCTCTCATTGCTTGACAAGCACAAAATGTCCAATTATGGTTTCATTTAAATTCTAATTAGTTCGGCCCAATTTCACAGGCTCTGGAGTGTGTGTGTATGTGTGTGTGTGTGTGTGTGTGTGTGTGTGTGTGTGTGTGTGTGTGTGTGTGTGTGTGTGTGTGTGTGTAGGGGTTGGTGGGGTAGTATTGGTTGCGCTAGTGGCCAGATAATACACATACGATGCAGTGCTGGAGAACCACAAAGCATTGTAAAGCGTCTCTGACGGATCAGGCTTGGGGTTGACTTGAAGTGAGTCCAGGTGTTTAAACCTGTGTTAGAATTTTAAATAATACACTTCTTTGTTCAAACAGCAGGTGTGTTTCACTTGAGAGACACAAAAATAAGGTCTGCAGTTTCTATTTCCTGCATTTCTGGCCTTTATATATATATAGGAGATGTACATTAGTCTCATTTCATGTATTATGTAAAAAAATATGTATATTGGTAGCCAATCCTTTTCTTGCTCACGAATATTATATTGCTGGAAAAGTGTATTGTGAATCATGATATAATAGTTTGCTAAAATTGTCCAAGCCTGATCCCAATCTTTAAAATGGTTTTCGATCATTTTTAATTTTCATTTTAACCGATTATTTATATAAAGCAAAATAAAAATTGTGCACCTGTTTCCATATATCACACTATAACGTAAATCGAAATGAAATCCAATAAGTGTCACTTTCTTAATTTGTTTGTTTATTCTTGTTTTCACACGTGTGTGTGGTTAGATGCAAATTAGAGCTCATAATCAAGTAAATATTGTCATCATTGGAACTCCAGGGAAGCTCCTTAATAGATAATAGCTGTTGATTTCCTTCTCCTCCCCTCCTTCTCTGTCTTTCTTTTTTGTCTAGTTGATCACGTGTGGCTAAAAAGAGAGTAGTAGAAGTGCACACAGGCCTCACACACTGTTTGGGCCATGATTAGTCCCTAATCAGGCAAGAACAAACTGATTATTAGCTTGACGCCACTTGACGGTCTTCAGGGAATCTGCTGTCTCTCTCTCTCACTCCCTCTCTCCGTGTCTCTCTCTCCCCCTCTATCCCACTCCCTTGCTTTTCTTTCGATCACTCTGTCTCTTCTCCTGTCACCTCCTCTTAATCATTGGAGAAACATTCTCTCCTGATTGCACCCCGAGTCTGATTGCTGCAGTCTGCCATCTGCACTGACTCACAAATGTCGCTTCCAAAACTCGTGTTACCTGAAACTCATCTGTTTCCTCATCGCTAAGTAGTTCTACAATGTCAAATGAAGCTGAAACAGAAAGTTCTTATTTATATTTGTTTAATAGGGAATTACATTGATTGGCCCTGAGGGATCAATACGGGAGTTCGTTCATTGGCAATCACCGCAGCATTGTGGATAGTGCAGGCTATAAATCAATCCACAGATTATACACTGTTAACCTTCCTTCATGTATATTACTCACTGATATGGGCGTTTGTTCATAAATGTAATATTTATGGAAGGAGTCTCCAATGTGAGTAAGTTTTCCTTCAGAGAAGCATCTCAGGATAGAGAAGGTGCTTTTTAGACTATTGGTATCATGTGTGTGTGTGTGTGTGTGTGTGTGTGTGTGTGTGTGTGTGTGTGTGTGTGTGTGTGTGTGTGTGTGTATGTGTGTTTTCCAATAGAACAACAAAAAACAGGTAGTCTCATGAAAAAAATTAATGTAACTATAAATGGATAAAAATATGTTGCTCATTAATAAATCAGTGCATGTTAATGTCTGTGTGTTGTTAAATTTCTGTGGTATCGGAGAAATAAAAAACTTCATGCTGTGCTGTAATATGAAAATAATAATCTTCGGGGTCGTGTCCGGCTGCATCATACTGTACCACAACATTATTGGTTATTTTCTATTTCTCTAGAACTCCTTCACCTGCTTGGGAACTGTTGTGTGTGTGTGTGTGTGTGTGTGTGTGTGTGTGTGTGTGTGTGTGTGTGTGTGTGTGTGTGTGTGTGTGTGTGTGTGTGCATGTGTACAGTATGTATTTGTAATCAGGGAAGAGATGATTCCACGTAATTTTTTTTATTTTATTTTTTTATATATGTGTGTTTACTGTACATTTAGCTCAAAACACAAAGATTTAAAAGTCAAAAAAATCTCTTTGGATGCAGTAAATGTATGTAATGAACCAGACAGTTAAAGCCTGTTTCAGAATTAAGTAGCAAAGAAAGAAAGAAAGAAAGAAAGAAAGAAAGAAAGAAAGAAAGAAAGAAAGCTTTATTCTTAGCTTCATTGTATGAATACAACCTGTGTGTGTGTGTGTGTGTGTGTGTGTGTGTGTGTGTGTGTGTGTGTGTGTAGATGATCTACAACACAGAGAGTAGTATAAAGGCAGAGGTCATGCAGTAGGTCAGGATGAAGATAGATCTGCAGCCATCGATCCACTCTGCATCAGAAGCTGTATTTTGCTGAGAGTCTTGCAGTACGGTCGCATGTCTTATGCAGCGTCCAGTGATTTATCAAGCCTTCGCAGGCTGCCAGTTGCTGTGGTGATTAATTACGTGCAGCGGCCATGCAGTGCACACGAATGTGCACGGAGTGACATGAGCGAGCGATGCATGTGCACGAAAGGAGAATTCATCAGAGGAAAATTACAGCAAGGTGCAAATGTCCAATATCGAGAACTGCATCAGGTAAAAAAAATGAGGAAGTTAATGTCTTAACCACAATTACATGACTGTTCACAAGCACATCAGGACCCAGTCAGTAGCATGTTCTCTGTAAGATTCTATTGGGCTCCATTTTGTTTTTAAATGAGGAAAAGAATTGAGAGTTTTTTGTTGTTGTTGTTGTTGTTGTTGTTGTTGTTGTTGTTTTTTTCTTGTAGAATAAAGAAAATGTAATCCATATGCCTCCATGCTCAAGAGTTAAGGATACAAAATTCATTTTTAATATTTGTCTTTTAAATGAATAGCTTAGTTTTGATCTATAATTTGTGTAATTCAAATTATTGACCTTTTCATTCAATCACAGAATTAAATAAATAAATAAATAAATAAATAAATAAATAAATAAATAAATAAATAAATACATTTTTAGGAAATTCAAAAGATGCAACTTTCTGCATTTGTGGTTGTGAATGTTTATTTCATACATTTTATAGGAATGTATGTGGTCAGGTGGCAGATGAGTGAATTTTTAGGAAGTAAGATTTGCATATTATTAATAAAACATCTATAATGGAGGAGTCTTGGAAATGGATGTTTCAGGCATAAGATGCTAAATGGATTCATAAGATGTTAAATGGACATTAATGGAAAAAATTAATTACTTTAATAATTATATTTGAAGGTAAAATGTAGACATGGAATGGAGTGGACAAATTGGAGTGGACAAAATGTTATCTTTTACCAAGTTGTAAAGGTTTTACTAATTGTCTTATTTATCAGAAACATTTCATCCTGGAACAAAATGTCAAAACCAGAAGACAACAGAAACAATTGTTAGTGAAACAATAGCCAGAAAAAAAAATGGTTAAAAGGCACAAGACACTGTTAGATGTACATATTGCATAAACTCACAAGACACAAGGTAAAACTGATAAATGGATGTGTGCACAGGGTATTTAACCATGTATTAATCTTTCAAACATTTTTCCAACAGCTAAAAAAATTATTATTTAATGTACTCAATAATTCAAAAATTAATGTACTCAAAAATAACTTGCTTCTTGTACTAGATTTTCCAAGCACATTGTATTATTTCATCATTTCCATATCTGCTTAAATAAATAAAACTGCACTTTTACGCTCTTTAGTTCCGAACACGCTTCAAAACTTGTTTTCTTCTAATCAGAGATCATTTGACTATTTTATTAAGTTGAGATGTTTGAATATTTATGTACAGAAAGAGTCAGAAGATGCAGACCAAAAGCTAAAACCTAGATCATTAAAACTTGCCCCACAGGAGGAGGCTCAACATGCACCTTATTTCTAATTAAAGAGGTGGATCAGGAAAATGAAGTCTCATTCTTGTAAAGGTTAGATTTCACTCTTTGTTTGGCAGCGAGATGAGAGAAAAGAGTAGATCCCAAAGTGCTCTTTCATTACTGAGCAGCCTGATTCACAGACGAGTCGAGACGCAAAGTTTAATCGAATGATTTTCCCCAAGCTAATATTCTCTCACTCATAATGTAATAATAGGTTGATAATCATCTGAGAGAAAATGATCCAATGAGCAAGACTTCTCTGAGGTTTGTTGATTCGTTTGGTAAATCATATACTGTCTTCCACTTTCGACTTTTCCCGTTAGGGGTCGCCACAGCGAATCATCTGTTTTCACCTAATTCTATACTCGACATCCTCTACTCTCGCACCAATTACCTTCATGTCCTTATATAACACATCCATGTATCTCCTCTTTGTCAAGTCAAGTCAAGAAGCTTTTATTGTCATTTCAAGCATATATAGCTGTTGCAGTACACAGTGAAATGACAACGTTTTTCCAGGAACCTGGTGCTACATGAAACCTTTACATTTTCTCAGCCTTCGTAAGAAATAGAGACACTGCTGGGCTTTCTTAGTGATGGTGCTATTGTTGAGTAACCAGGTGAAATTCTCCAGTAGATGAACACCAAGAAATTTGGTGCTGTTGGTGATCTCTACAGATGTTCAGCTCAGAAGGGTCTCTCTGTGCTCTCCTGAAGTCAACAACCATCTCTTTAGTTTTAGCAGCATTCAGAGACAGGTTGTTGTTCTCTGACTTGTCGTTCTTGTTGATGAGACCCACCACGGTTGTGTCATTGGTGAACTTGATGATATGGTTCAATCTGTGCATTGCTACAGTTGTCAGGGGCTCCAGTGCTTGGTGTGGTACTGCTGAAGATGCTGTTCCCGATCCGGTACTGACTGACTAACTCAGCATCGAGCTCTCCTTACGTCAGCCGTGGATAAGCAGTGTACCTGATCGTTGGGGGGAGGGATGGTCTTCCTTGCTGCTACATTGTTCTTCACCTCAAACCGAGCGTAGACGTCATTCAGTGCATATGGGAGGGAGGCATCATTATCACAGGCAGGTGAAGCTGTCTTGTATGCTTTGCCACATGCGCCGTGTGGTAATGGTCTTGGAGACAGTAGCTGGTCACATCAGTAGCTGGTCACTGATGCCGTGTACTCCTCCAATTTGACAAAGTCGCCGTTGGTTGCAGCCTCCCTGAAGATGTTCCAGTCAGTGCACTCAAATCAGTCCTGAAGAGCAGAGGTGGCTCCTGCTGGACAGGATTTCACCTGCTTCAGAATCGGTTTAGTGCTGATGAGTGGTCTGACGAGTGCTGGAATTAGCATAACAGAGATGTGTTCTGAGTAGCAGAAGGTGGGTGTTGGGCTCTGCATGATACGCACTAGGAGTGTTTGTGTAAACAAGATCCAGTGTTTTCCCCTCTCGTTTTTTTCCCCTCTCACATTCTGATGGAATTTAGGGAACACTGATTTGAGATTTGCATGATTGAAATCTCTGGCGATTATAAACAATCTGTCGGGTTGAAGAATCTGCAGGTTGCTAATAGTCCCATAGAGTTCACATAGAGCCTCTTTAGCATTAGCGCTGGGGGGATGTACACTCTGACAGTAAAAAACGTGGTGAATTCCCATGGTACTCAACTGACAATGAGCAGTAGCTAGAAACAAGCACAGAGTTCTTGCACCATTCCTTGTTGACGTAAACACACACCACCACCACGAACCTTACTGCGTTTCTAAACTCTTGCAGTTTAGTGCGTTCATGTCAGATGTGGCCCAGTTTATTGTCCAGGGAGCAAACATTAGAAAATAGGATGAATGAGAGAGCCAGCCGGCTAGGGTTTGTGTTTAGCCTAGCACTAGTCTCCGCAGCAAGCTGAGGTTGCGAAGCCTTTCCAACACATCAAATCAAATTCAAATTAAAATTTTATTTGTCACATACAAGTACAACATGCAGTTGTGCAGGTTGGTTTTGCATCATTTCTGTACTCTATTCATTTCTGGTGGTCGTACTGTATACATGAACACCATGTATTGTTGGCCTTCCTTTGCTCTCTTACCTGGCCACTCCATCTCCAAAATCCTTTCATTATAACCACTTTCCCTCCTCTGTACATGTCCAAACCATCTCAATCTAGACTCTCTGACCTTGTCCCCAAAACAGCCAACCTGAGCTGTCCCTCTGATGTGCAAATTCCTAATCCTGTCCATCCTCGTCACTCCTAAAGAGAATCTCAACACCCCCATCTCTGCTACCTCCATCTCTGCCTCATGTCTTTTCCTCACTGCTGCAGTCTCTAACTCATACAGCATAGCTGGACTCACTACTGTCTTGTACACCTTGTATTTACTGAATTAAAGATGTGCAATAAATGTAAATAGTCAATGACTCTTTCTTTTTAATAAAGAGTACAAACAAATCTACATTTCTTCAATTGAATATCTGCAATGATCTACTCATTGACTAACCATTAACACAACCACAAGCACAACCAACTGTATGTACAGTGCGTATCATATCACTTACTATATTTATAGACTCTCTGATTGTCCTTGTACTGTATGTACATTACCTTCCATGATATCTTACCTTTGCAAATCTAGCATAAGAATTTCATTGTATATACAGTATCTCACAGAAGTGATTAGACCCCTCACATTTTCACCCCTTCAACCTCAAGCTCAAGTTCAAGTTCAAGTTCAAGTTTTTCTTTATTGTCAACTCTGTCACATGTAAAGTACATACATAAAGAACTGAAAATGTATTTCTCTCAGTCCCAAGGTGCAAAATATTAACAATGTAATTTAAATAAGGCAGTGCAAGGCATATGCAGATAAAGTGAAAAAATGAGCAGACCAATGCTGCACAAAGTGACTGGTGCATGTTTTCGTATGTTAGCAGCAATGCTGGCAGCATTCATACGTCTGTTTCCCAAACACAACCTCTGGATATGACGCTGACCATGTGCACTTGTGAAGGCGTGGCCTAATGGTTAGAGAGTTTGACTCTTAAATCTAAGGTTGTGGATTCGAGTCTTGGGCCGGCCACGACTGAGCAAGCCACCGATCCCTCCCAAGTGCTCCCCAGGCGCCGCAGCATAAATGGCTGCCCACTGCTCTTGGTGTGTGTTCACTGCTGTGTGTGTGTTCACTGCTGTGTGTGTGTTCACTGCTGTGTGTGCACTTTGGATGGGTTAAATGCAGAGAACAAATTCTGAGTATGGGTCACCATACTTAGCCGTATGTCATGTCACTTTCACTTAACTTCTTTGGTCGACCATGTGAGGCCTGTTCTGAGTGGAACCTGTCCTGTTAAACTGCTGTATGGTCTTGGCCACCATGCTGCAGGTCAGTTTTAGAATTGGCAAAAACTGGCAAACCTCTAATAGTCTACACCATCTTTATGTAGAGCAGCAATTCTTTTTTCAAATCCTTAGAGGGTTCTTTGCCATGAGGTGCCATGTTGAACTTCCAGTAACAAGTATGAGAGAGTGAGAGCTATAACACCAAATTTAACACACCTGCTCCCCATTCACACCTGAGACTTTGTAACACTGAGTCACATGACAGTGGGGAGAGAAAATGGCTAATTGGGCCCAATTTGGACATTTTCACTTAGGGGTGTACTCACTTTTGTGGCCAGCGGTTTAAATAATAATGACTGTGTGTTGAGTTATTTTGATGGGACAGCAAATTTACATTGTTATACAAGCTGTACACTCACTACTTTACATCATAACAAAGTCTGATTTCTTTCTATCACATGAAAAGATATATTAAAATATTTACAAAAATGTAAGGGGTGTACTTACTTCTGTGAGATACTGTAGATGCTTGAGTACTTTATGCTGTACTGTCCAAATAGTTTCAAGTTTTGATAGCAGAAACACTGCATCTATAGACTGTATACAGGCTGTACATTGACTATCAGAAGCTTATAGTTCATTATGTTGAGTAGATATCACACATGCTCTGGAGACAAAGCGAGAAAGGTGAGATTGTGAGAGTATGGGCATGTAGACAGAGGGGATATCTGATATATTGGGAGGATGATGAGGATGGGGCCACTGGTAGGAGGAGGAATGCCAAAGAGGAGTTTTAAGGATGTTGTGAGGGAAGACATGTAGGTGAAGAAGAATGATCCAATGTGGCCACCGCTAATTGGAGCAACCAAAAAAAGAAGCTGGCCAAATCATATGCGTTTTTTGTGCCGTAATTTACCTGTTTATAATAGCACATTAAGATATATCTAAAACTCAGATTACGCGTCTACAGCTCGTTCAAAATGCTGCTGCCAGATTTCTCTCTAGTTCTCGCAAACATGAACACATCACTCCCATTCTCAAATCTCTACACTGGCTGCTGATTTCTCAGAGAATAGATTTTAAGATTTTACTCTTTGTCTATAAGTCTCTCCATAATACCGCTCCTCTTTACTTATCTGAACGTCTTCATCCCTACTTTCCTATTAGAAGTCTTTGTTCATCTGACCAGGCTATGTTGGTTGTCCCTCGTGTACGGCTCAAGCGTAGAGGAGAGCGTGCCTTTTCTGTGGCCGGTCCTAGACTATGGAACTCCCTGCCACTAGAGATTAGGATGGCACCCACCATTTCCTATTCTTATTTCTAGACCCACTTATTTTCTCTAACCTTTTCATGATTGTCCAGGGTTTTATGTCTGTTTAAATCTTATGGTTTATATCTATATCGCTTTCTTTTAAACTGGTTATTTTTTATTTTTTTTTAATAATTCTTATTTTAGTTTCTTGAACTATCTTATTGTGTATGTGTGTATTTTTAAGTGTATGTGCAATGTCAAACACACTGTGAAGCACTTTGGTCAGCCGTGTGGCTGATTGTAAATGTGCTATACAAATAAAGTTGAACTTGAACATTAGGGGGGGACACGGTGGCTTAGTGGTTAGCACGTTTGCCTCACACCTCCAGGGTTGGGGGTTCGATTCCTGCCTCCGACTTGTTTGTGTGGAGTTTGAATGTTCTCCCCGTGCCTCGGGGGTTTCCTCCGGGTACTCCGGTATCCTCCCCCGGTCCAAAGACATGCATGGTAGGTTGATTGGCATCTCTGGAAAATTGTCCGTAGTGTGTGAATGAATGAGGGTGTGTGTGTGCCCTGCGATGGGTTGGCACTCCGTCCAGGGTGTATCCTGCCTTGATGCCCAGTGACGCCTGAGATAGGCACAGGCTCCCCGTGTCCCGGGAAGTTCGGATAAGCGGTAGAAAATGAATTAATGAATGAATGTCTAACATTAAGAGCAGGATAGGAAGTACAGTAAGAATGCAGATGTTATTATGCTAACAAAGAGCATTTACAGTAGTTTAACAGAGCAACACATTCAAGTGGATTCTGGCCAAGCGTTATGCTATTGCATAATAAATGAACAATATTTTTTTTTGATCTGGTATGAAGTAATATCTCATTGTTTGAGTCAGCACTAGAGAGCTCTCATTATAAAACTGCTAAATAGCCACTGTTAGCCTCTTGAACGTGTCCCTTAATCTCTACCTACTTAGCTACTGGATTTACTTTACAAAGCCCTATGTAAAGTGAATTTAAAATCTGAATTGTTTCAGTTATATTTCTTTGTTCTGGGTCAGAGTGCACCACTGAATTTCTGCAGCCCGTCTCTGCTCGTCTATCTGGAAACAAGAAGATTTGAAGATTGCAGAAAGAAAAAAAGAGCAATAGAATGAAAGTGGAAAGAAATAAAAAGAGATCTAAAGATTAGATGGAAAAGAGGGAGGGCTCACACACTCTTCAGAATGCCTCCCATGGAGAGGTCAGATCATCACCAGACACTGATGCTAATAACTTTAAACATTTGCATGTTTGATGACTCAGCAAAAAAAAATCTTCCTACTGGATGTTGTATCTCTTTCTATTTTGGAGAGCATGAAGATACTTTTATCAAGCTCTTAGCCTAGTCCTTCATGGCATGTTATGGAACTCCTTCATGCAGTCTTGGTTGGGGTTAAATTATCTTATTAGCTTGATGCATCACAGAACTGGGATTTGATTAAATTTCATGTCATGTTGAAAAGACACCACTTATGTTCTGCCACACTAAACCTGGAACCAATTAAAAAAAAAGATATAAATAAAGATTTTCTAGGTTTATCTGTAACTATACAAATTTAGCAAGATAGCTGGCAAACAGGAAGTGAGAGCATGTCAGTGGTGCAACATTTTTAGACCCAGCTTTATACTGTATGTGAGTGGAGAAACAAGACCAAATTTGAGATTTGACAAGAAAGTCAATTTGCATGTTACTAAAACATGTTACTTCTTAACTTCTTCACTGTATCAGTGTGCAGTTATTTTATATTCAACATGATTAGTCTGTAACACATAAGAAAATTGATTGCCAGGTCTCAAAACAGGAAGCGATGCTATATTTCAGTAAGTGCTTGATGTTTTGCCATCAAATTTAATTCATCTCCTTGGGAACAAGCAACGATTTTCCCGGTGGCTTTTGGTCTTCCTCCATCACTGAGGCGTGAAGCCAGAACATGTTTTGGCTTTTTAACTGTTATCGCTGTATCATTATTTCATTATTAAAAAAAAATCTTTAAAAAGGTCTATCTATTTCACAAAACGGTTGATTCTGTGAAGTTATGCACCCCACAACCTCCGATCTACCAGCACTGCTCGACTGGTTCCACCATCTCTCAGGGTAAGAGGCAAGTATACTACAAGACTCTTCTCTGTTCTGGCACCAAGGTGGTGGAATGAACTTCCCCTAGAGGTCCGGACAGCTGAGTCACTGGCTATTTTCAAGCGGCGGCTGAAGACCTACTTATTCAGGAAACACTTCAACTAGCACTTCTTTCCTTATCTTTTGCATTAAAAAAAAAAAAAAACCTTTGACACTTTTTCATTGTAACTTTGAACAAATGTTTTAAACTCATGGTATCTTAAGTATGTAACCTAGTGAGCCAGCATTAATGTATCCAAAGTTAGAGATTTAAGCACTTATGTACGTCGCTCTGGATAAGGGCGTCTGCCAAATGCTGTAAATGTAAATGTAAATGTAAGATTACATTCTTTGTAAAGAACACAAATTATGTACATTCGGTTTCTGCATTTTTTGACATTGTTAAAGGCTAAGCACGACACTGAATCTGACATTTCATTTCATTCTTCATCAAACTATGAAACTAATCACATTCAATAAAGGAACAAAATTGATTACATTTATCATTAGTTGTATGTTTTCAACATTGTTTTCTCCTCAATATGAATAAACTTTATTTATGAAGCTCTAACTTATATGGCATGAAATTATAAATAACCCAGTCTGGTGAAAGGGATTATTTTTTTTTTACAAGACTGGATGGCATTAAATCTGTGTGAGCATAGTTTCTCACTTCATTACTTTGGGAATTAAATCATTGAATCGTCAGTGTCAGCCTATTAATGGAGACACATTTACTTTGGCTGAAAATTCCCCATCATTTGATTAATTGTATTTGCGCTACTCGGAGAGGAAATGAGGCACAGGAAGTGGGCTTATAAAGGGAGGGCTCGGAGAATGCTGGGCTCTTAGAGATGTCAGTCGACCCTAGGCAGAGGCGGATCAGCCTGGTGCATTCGTTCAAGACACACCAGAGATTAAAACGCATTAGGCTCTAAGTAGTTGAAGATTTCTTGCTGCAGGCAGTCCTTGCTCAATTTTTGTGCATAATTAACGCATATTAAAAAGTTCACACTGTAATGGGTTGCCTGAGAACAAAGCAAATAATGCATGCTTTGTGTAAACAGATTATAATTGTGTGCTTCAAAATAAATAAATAAATAAATAAATAAATAAATAAATAAATAAATAGTTATAAAGTTTTTAAAAAACAAAAACAATGACTAAATATGTACATTCTATAAGTTCCAAAAATGAATTGCTGGTTGGTGTTTTGGGTTAAAAATCACATTATTCCAGGTTTTATTTTTTTTTAACTATGGCATCTTAACCAACACAGACAAAGAAAAGAATCGGACTCTGCCAAGGTAGATGCAATTAGTAACAGGTGAGTCCAAATGAGAAACACGTGACAACACGCTGCCAGTGCGCCCCATAAGGTTCCGGCAGGGAATGTCCTAGCCGAGTCCTGACAACCCCAGCCACTGAGGGGTTAACTGCAGAGATAATGCCAGTCCCAAGTCTGGATGAAATAGGAGGGTTGAGTCAGGAAGGGAATGTGGATTAAAACTTGTGTAAAATAATTAAATATGTGGATTGGGGGATCTGCAAGGTGCAGCCAAAAACAAAGAACAGCAACATAAAATGATTCAAACTTGATGTACAGTATATCCAGTCACCAAAAAAAAACCCCAAAAAAATACTAAATAACAAATTACCAAATGATGGGGACTTAAATGTACGAACCCCAGTGTGTTTTATTTTCTTCATTCTTTCCTGGACCAGTCATCTTCTCTTAAAGGACAGTGGCTCGCTGCTGATTGCACAGTAAGAGGTTCGAATCCCAGCACTGTTGGTCTTCTTAGCAAAGGTCTTCAGCTTCTCCTGGGATGCCATCCTATGGCTACCTATGCACTGTCCCAACTGTCCTTCCAACCAGAGACAAGCTAGGAAAGAAATTGCTTCATTCTATAAAAAAGTGTACATGTGCAATGATAATGAAAGTTTCCTCTCTCTCTCTCTCTCTCTCTCTCTCTCTCTCTCTCTCTCTCTCTCTCTCTCTCTCTCTCTCTCTCTATTAATTAAACAATATTATAATAAATAATATTGTTTTAAAAATACACATATATGGCTCACATCATGATTCTCTCCCTGACTATATCTGACTTTAATGTTTTCCTGCCAATTGCATTCATTTTCCAGAGATGTGAATTTCCAACTAATCTAACTGGATAGTCACGATAACCGGAGACTCTAAGAAAAGTTAATGAACCTTCGTAATTACAACTGCTTTAAACCACAAAGCCGACTTGCTGCACAGATATTACACATAGTCTTCTCTTTCCAATGAGACTGCTTGGAGAAAAGCAAAGGAGATAAAATGCTTTCATTATGCAAACGCATCTCCTTTGGGCGCAAATAGGTAGAAAGGCATTATATCGTTATACTCTGAAAAATGAGGAGCTAATGTCATTAGGTTGCTGAGAATAGAGAAACATTTTAATAGACTAATGTTCTCACTCCTGCATCTCATTGGATTTTAATGTCTATCAGCAGCTGCAATAATGCAATCTGCCCCTGAAGTAAAATCACTGCTATTTGCAACATCAAAACAGGAACAAATGCCATAAGTCTGGTTCATAATCATGCACAAGTGTGCGTCTTTATTTTGGCAATTTTGAAACCTTTTAATGGCATTCACACAGGAAATCATTGAAAAACAGTTATTGGAATGATCCCACAAGCTCAAATGGATTTAGCTCACAATCTACTATAGTCTGATTAAACTAGAGTGTAAAGCGTATTGCTTGTGTGTGTGAAGTTTGACAAATTGTGGAGTATTTTTTTTTTTCAGAAACACAATAATGACAAAAGCACTGTGGAAATTGTCGGCCGTGAACGTAATCTCGTTTACTTCTCGGTCATAAAAATCCAACAGAGGGGTTTCTAGATGAGGGAATCGATCGATCTCGATCATTTATTTATAGATTTATTTAATTTAGAATACATACTTTGCTTCCTGTTAGCTACAGTACTATCTTTATAATATTCTCTCTTAGTTTTGACTTCCTTTTGGTGAATGATGGAGGAAAGCACAGAGAGAGTAAAAAAAAAGAGAGTGAAAGAAGCTTTGACAGGATGTCATAGTACAGTGTGTCAGCTCAGTGGCTGCTCCCCTTTGACGCTAATTACAGGTGACAGGGCTAAGTACAAGGCTTTACACATGATAACGATGACTCCAGAGTAAGTTCTTCACGACACCCCTTCACCACCCCTTTTGAGCCATGATGACAGCAGCCATTATGCATTCTTGGATTTTGTCAGGAGTTTTGCTACTAAAGCTGGTCACACAGCAAGAAATCTGTGTGACGAGCAAGAAAAATGCAAGACTCCTTCACTTAAGGAACAGTCAGAGGCAAGCGGATATCCCTCTATAGGAAGGTTCTCTAAAGAAATATTACATTATATCATGAATATTGCATTATAGCATGACTGCTCAAACATGGTGCATAAGCAGAAAAACGTTGATTAAATAAAATGATTCAAATACAATTGATTCTTTTTGTTTTTGTTGTAAAAACAACATGTTGTACAGTAACTCGTTCATTGGGACTGTTATATGATTTTCCTTTTAACATCACTCACCAGTAGTTTCTATCTATCTATCTATCTATCTATCTATCTATCTATCTATCTATCTATCTATCTATCTATCTATCTATCATAAACTTTACTTACAAATATTACTTTTATTATTAAACATTGCTAATAAATTATTGTTTGCCTTTCCATGTCCTTAGATTTCTGAGCCTTTGCCTGTTTATTTGTCTGAGCAAAGGTTTGATAAATCTGGTTACCTGTAATCTGTCCTATGGATGCTGACCACATGTATTAGATTACAGAATACAGAACTTTTGCATGTTCTTCCTATTGCCTCTGGCTTGTGTATCTGTTAATAAAACATCATTATTTAACGCACGCTATTCACAATATAGTCCAGACGGATGGGAAGTAAATTGAACGAAAATAAAGGTGTACATTTTCTAAACAAATGAAATGATACAGTAGACTGTGCTTTCACATGTACTGTACATGCATAGTGCACATGCATAGTGCATTAAATAGTGATAAGGGTGCGTTCTTGGATAATGAGAGTGCAAAATGTATTTCACCAAAGGGAACGGGGTGGTCATACTGTTCCTGGTCACATAACGTGGGAATTTGATTTACGATTCGATTTACCACATGCATATTTAAAGCAGCCGTTGATGGTGCACAGCTTCTATGAACATGATTCATGACTCCATCTCGCGGGTGGGATGAACGAGCAACCCTTGATGAGGAGTACCTGGTGTTGCCTCTGTGATGAGCCTGTCACTGCAGGGGTGCAGAGAACATCTTTTCATTCAGCACTTGATAAATATAAGACTACATGGTCACGCTATGCTACATTCAGTCTATCCCATCACACTTTGCTTATGGATGAAGGTGTTATTTCCAGATTGATTTTTGTGCTGAGCTTCCTATAGAGATATCTATTTCCAAATAGCTCTATCCTTTACCTTCTGCTCAATCTGCAGTAAATGTTATCTGTTCTTCAAATTTCTTAATCCAGGCTCGGAAATCTTGGCTAGTCATCCATTTGTTTTCCATGCTGTGTGAGCAAAAAAAGTTCAGTATAGGTGTTGAGGAACAAATTTGAAAAAATTGCAATGCAACTCACAGTCATTAGTAATGGGGATGAAATCAACAGACAAACTTATACCCAGTATAAGACCCAAAAAAAAAACCCTGATATTATAATATGAGCGTTAGACAGGAAGCTAGGAATTTTATAATGGCATACAGATGCAACACTTCACATGGGGTCATATTTATTTAATCTAAGCATGTAGATTAAGCATTTAAAACCAACATTATGCACAACAGTATTCAGACCCTGTGTCAGAGTTCTACACATGAGGTGGATTTGGTTTAAAAAAATAAATAAAAAATAAAATAAAATAAAGCATGAGCTTAGATTTATAATCCCATTTTCTCGGCTCAACTGAGGATCAGTTTTATATCCGGGGCCACTGCCTGACATTTTGAGGTAAACACAATATGCCACACTCTGATAAATGATTAAACGCCATTTGAGACAAGAGGTAAAAACATAAATATGACACAATAAATTAATACATATTATTGTCCTGTATAAGGGATGTGTTTGGTTTATTGATATTGATATTGGAGTCAATTTGTTTTATTGATGAACAAAAAACTTTGATTAAAACTGTACTGTAGGTGTAACAGCTTAATAACAAACAAAAAATCCAGAAACATACATTGCATGGCCTCGATTCAGTGGTGCATCATATGGTACATTAAATTTAACGTCAGCATGGGATGTAATGTAGGCATTTAAGTTAATGTGCAAGTTAAATAAATTAAGTTAATGTGATCATTACATCAAGGACTATGTTTGGGCAATATATCAGACTTCTATTACAGTAGATGTTTCTCTCAATACTTGTCATCTTCTTATTCATAAAATTAATTATTTTAGTTCTTTTTATCTTAACATCTTATATTTAAAACTTTTCAATTATCTCTTTGTTTTATAGTACATTCAGTTATAAAAAAAATACAAATAAAAATTATTTCCTTGTTTGTTTGCAAGTTCTATCCCCTAGTTTATCTTTTCCCAATGGTGAGGGTGCTATTGGAAGCCATCAAACAAACAAAAATCCTGAAACCTTGTGTGTGAAGTTCATGCAGATAATCGAAACATATAGGGTAAAATATAGATGTAATGTTTTAACATATGTCACTGACTGTGAATATGTATAAAAGTGTTTAAGCCTTAGGATCTAGTTATACAGGCAATGCTAAAAAGTATTAGCAAGTAATCATTGTAATAAGCAGAACATTTTACAGCCCATAAGGAAATCTTACTTTTCTCCAAAACCTGCAAATGCCTACATCTTGTTCTGCAAAGTAATGAACTCCATAAGCAAAGCTATTGAAATCTAAGCAGTAATACGTTGTTCACGTGTATTTTATTTTATCAGCAAAAAAAAAAAAAAAAAAAAAAAAAAAACCACCCAGAATTACAGTTGAGGGAATGGTGAAGCGACATTATTTGCATTTATAGGGTATGCACAACACCTGGCTCTAATAAGCCACTTACAGTGTCCCATTCTTTTGTTTCTATTTGCGTATGATGGAGAAATTAGTTCCTGTCCATCAAAAGCAATGGAGCTGTCACAACCAATGAAGTACTCCATTTGTTTGTGGACATACTCTGCACCAATACTGAAACAGGGACCAAGGTGGACCCACAAATCAATATACATTGGACACAGTCTAGTTCCCACCTCACTAGTTGGTTTGAGCAGTGTTTGCAAAATCCACCGGCGAGTAAAAAAATCGAAGTGGGAGAAAAAAGTTACACTGTAGTACATTACGTTGCTGATATCGCTGATCTACCAAGTCCAACATTTTGCTTCTAAAATACGCCAGTGTCTCTTTACTGTACAAGTGTCTCTTCACTTGCTACCTTTAAACTGCTGACTTAAAACACTGAGCCCCTATCACCTCTGTGAGACTTTTTTTTTCTTCCCCAAGTCAAAAGACATCTAATTGCTAATCTATAATCCTTTTAATATGCTCCTGCCTTTTTTCGATTGATCCTCTGCCAAGCGGAACAGCATGGCCACAGGCTACATTAATCCTATTACAGCTGGGTTTGGAATGGTGCTGTGCAAACCTAAACATCTCTTTTTTTTGTTTGTATTTTTTACTCCTACTATGTATTCATGCTATATAATAATATAATATATAATAATAATACATATATTTAAATTTTTATTCAGAGTTTTATTCAGACATTATGATCCTGACAAAAGCTTGTTTTTTTTCACAGAGAGGACAGTGTTTACACACACACACACACACACACACACACATATATATATATATATATATATATATATATTTTTTTTTTTAATAGGTCACTGTCTATCTGATCTTTCTGTTTAATCCACTATTTCTTTCAAATACATGTTGGCTTAATGTATGAACCATGAGCTGGCCTTTTGCTCTTGTGAAATGGAGTCATTTAATGCACAAGTCAGGACGTTTTTAAGGTTGTGTTGCCTCAAGAGTTGTTCTATTAATAAAAAAATTGTAACCCAATATTTTCTTTTGTGTTCTCAGGTCCAATCAATAAATCATATATTTTCATTCAAGCAGGTCAGATATGATGTTGTACCATTATCTGATTAGACTTTGAGTAGGTTTCTAAATCAATAAAATACTTGCAGGCTGAAGTAATTTAAACTTCATGTTAAATGAAACGACCAGTAGCTCAGTAGCCCAATTTGAGAAATGTTGCTTCCATCCATATAGGGTGGCTAGGTTTTAATTCAATTTTATTTGAAATGAAAGATTTTAGCAAAGCAGCTTTAGCAGACAAAAAAATTCAAAGAGCTGGAGAATAAAAATTACAAATTTTAAATTTTAATTTATATACCTAATCAGCAAACCAAAGGCAAATGTAGCAAAAGAAAAAACCCTGAAAATATATGAGGAAGAAACCTTGAGAGGACTCAAAAGGGAACCCATCTGTTTATATTCCACTGGATTTGCGTAACCAGGAACTGTTGAGCAACTGTTAAGCATCAGCATATTCTCTGAATTCATTATAGTTTTAATATAAATTCCTTAGTGCCTTAGCCGTAAATGTTCAATGAGGTGCCAGTGTCATGTGTTCACTGTGTAGTGATCTATCTCTAATCAGGCAACAAAACAAATTTAAACAAAAAACTCAATCAAATAAATTGTATATCAGTTGTATTTTGGTAATACTATGGTAGTATATAACTTAAAGATTGTGTTTCTTTACAAAGAGCAGAAATGACCACATTTAGTTTTTTCGGCTATTAGACATTCAGGGATAGACATTCAGCAATTCAAATCTGTATTACGACTGAGTGAATTACATGACAAAACAATGACAAAGAAATAACATACAACAGGCACAATGTTAGACAACAACAGTTAAAACACAGCACTATTCAAAGCAATAGTTGCAGCACAATGTGATATAACAATAACAGCATTGTTTTACAGCAATGACATAGTGCTCAACAGCAACAAACAACAACCACACGATGTTGTACAACAACAACAACATAAACAACAACCACCACCACACAGTGTTATACAACAACAACATAAACAACAACCACAAGGTGATATACAACAACAGCAACATAAACAACAACCACACAGCATTATACAACAGCAACATAAACAACAACCACAAGGTGATATACAACAACAACATAAACAAAAACCACACAGTGTTATACAAAAACAACATAAACAACAACCACAAGGTGATATACAACAACAGCAACATAAACAACAACCACACAGCATTATACAACAGCAACATAAACAACAACCACAAGGTGATATACAACAACAACAGCATAAACAACAACCAAACAGTATTATACATAAACAACAACATAAACAACAACCACAAGGTGATATACAACAACAACAACATAAACAACAACCACACAGTGTTATACAAAAACAACAACATAAACAACCACACAGTGTTATACAACAAGAGCAACAAAAAGATCTTAAGCACCAACAGCACTGTGTTATTCAACAACGCATTGTTGTAGGTAACACTTTAAAATAAGGTCCACAAATAATCATATATGCAATGTTTAGGAAAATTCTACAGCAAAGATGGCTAAAATAATGAAATTAAATATTTGTACATCAAAATATATAGTAAAAAAAAACATCTCTAGACTAAACATCTCTCTCTCTCTCTCCCTCTCTCCCTCTCTCTCTCTCTCTCTCTCTCTCTCTATCTATCTATCTATCTATCTATCTATCTATCTATCTATCTATCTATCTATCTATCTATCTATCTATCTATCTACTGTAACTCTCTTGCTTTCTCTCTCTCTCCCCCCCTCTCTCTATCCATATATGTATAAGGGAAAGTTTGATTTAGATTAATACTGTAATAATCATATTATTGCTTACATTGTATCATGTGACTGCAAAGGAGAGACAGCATTCATTAAAAAATTTTCTTCCTAAGTTTGTGTTGTTTTAAATGTAATGGCTTGTGTTTAAAGGTGTTAAAATAAATTCTAGAGAACAGCCATGACTCCTATGTTCAAGTCAAGAAAAATCTGCCAACTGAACTACAGGAATAAACTACAGGAGGGTGATTTGCATAATCTGAGTGGCATGCCCAGAGAATTGACTTTAGCACTTACATAATTGAACTTTCTATAGGAATATAATAGCATAACATTTGCACTTATGTTGCCAGCTCTAGATTAGACTCTAAAGCCACAGCATGACTGTTTCTCTTAGTTTCAGGTATAGTGGGCAAACAAAAAGTTTGACAGACTTAAAAAAGCATTTTTAAATGAGTGGAATAATTTAATGTAAATAATAATTCTAATAATGTATGTATATCATGACCAAATTGTTTCTATGTACAACACCAGTAAATCGATCCATATGGACATTATAAAGGTGTTGAGTTAAATCATCAGAATCAGTATCCTAATTAAAAGATACAATATACATACTCCCAGTATGAGCCGATTCACATATAACCTCAATTATTTAATAGTTATCAAGTTGAAGTCAATTTTTTAATAAGAATAGTAACAGCTTTATGAAAAGTATGGAGTTTTAAAGCCCTCCAGGTCTCCCCAGGGAGCCTTAAGTTATTAAATATGACTAACCTTTACCCCCATGTATTTTATTTCTTTCTCTCTCCTCAAGCAATTTATTTTAAATAGATTTTGGGAGAATGGAGGGGAAAGAGAGGTGGATCCTGAGTTATGTAGAAGTTTAATTGTTTTAAGTTACAACAATAGCCTTAGGTACTGACTGAATTTATATAATCTGTAACCAGGTCAACATATATTATTTTGGCATCTATGGTAAAGATGAGCAATAAGCTATAAAAATAAAATGTTTTATTTATTAGCATGGTATTTATTAGCATATTGAACATATATTTTTTTCTTTGATTATCTGTTGGAAGGTGTTTAAAACTTTGTAAGAAATGAAATGTTAAGCTACGGTATATACTTATCTGTAATATACTTTCTAAGGTTTTATAAAGTCATAATCTAAAGCTTTATGGGTTTCAGCTCCAATTTTCCAATTTCATACTGAAATTTAAATACTGTAAAAAACATAGCTGACATGGCAATTATATCTATATATGTATGTGTTCCCTCCTAGTGTCCAGTTCATTTATCCAGCATTCCAGAACAAAACAGTAGCTGATGATGGTCATGTATTCATAGAGAAAAATCCTTTTGTACAGTCTACATGACAGTTATAACAAAGTTAATAGTTGATTTCAAAATCCAGTCTACTTCAGTCATGTTAGGTAGTGCTCTATGTAGTTAACTATGCCCACTATCCCATGTGTTAGTTGTTTTGTGTGGATGAAATGGCAATACAACTGATTAAATACAACATTATGAGGAAAGACTCGGTGTTCTCAAAATGTTTTATATATTTCTCAATATTTTGTGCAACTTTTGTATGTAAGAGTATTATTTATTTATTTATTTACTTACTTACTTACTTACTTACTTACTTACTTACTTACTTACTTACTTACTTACTTACTTAATTACTTACTTATTTATTTTGTTGAACACTGTGAGGAGAAAAAAACCCAGATGTAGAAATAGCAGCACTATCTTCATGGGCTGTTGTAGCTCTAATATAGCCACAATCTCAGCTTTATCAATCAAAAGTATAAATTTTTTAACAAATTTAGTTGGTTCTTTTTCCCAAAATATAAGCTCACTTTTCCACTACACCCAGTAAGAAGCAAGCAAGTAAGAAAGTTAAATGTGACTTTTTTTGTAGTATCCTATGAGATGAGAATCATGATACAGACAGCTGTAATCTTAACCAGGCACCCTGCCAAGCTTTCTTGACAAAATAATCACATTCTGTTCATTCATGAGCAATCTATTTATATTCAATTGAACCCTATTCTAATGAAGGCTTTATTCATGTACAGGAAAACACAAGAGAGCATTCCTGATGGCTTTTATTTACTCATAAGCTAAAGGTGTCAAAACTTTTGGTGGACTGTTAAGTTCTAAAATAAATTCAAATATGAAGTGCCTCCGATATCTGTTTATACGAGCAAACAGACTGGAAGGGCTGAGGAAAGAAATGATGCACTATGCCTAAAATGAGATTCTGATGCAAGATGTCTAATGTTGCGTGCTCACTTGCTCACTGGAGGAGAAAGAGCTTTATCTTGGATGCAGGGAGAAAACTGTAATGGATGTGCTTTAGTAAAGGTTACTGTTCCTTCACCGAGCATGCCTGAGCAGTTCCCTCACCCTCCTGTGCAAAAATCAGATTAAATGTTACATCTGAATAAGCTGCTCACGATTTATATTAATGACTCGGAAGCTGATTTGAATGGATGCGTTGAATAGGTGCAAGCTAAGAGAAGTGATTAAGGTAAAAACTTTGTCACAGAAGATCGAACGCGTAAACGTGGAGATTTCCCAAGCAGAAAAAGGTCACTTATCGGATCTGAAAGGAAGGGAATCTTCAAATGTGTACAATTCACTACTAAATGAATCAGACTCGCTCATTATGTCCTGCAACAACCACTTAAAATTCAGATAGGCAACTGTGGAAAGCTTTCAGGAAAAGGATGAGCAGCCATTTTGAGGAAACTCGTAATGGCACAACGGCGCCATTGTGAAGATCCAGGGGTGATTAATGAAAACTAATTTTTCATGGCAATTAAAATGATTAAAGCCGGAGGGTCTTTTTTTCACCATTGCTCTGGATTGCTTGAGGAACAAGGCGGTAACAAAACCGAGAAGCAAAATTGCATTAGTAGTGGAGGAGAACTGTATTAAAATGCAAATGTACAGCTGTTAATAGTTCTTCAAAAACCAATAATCCCCCACAGTCAGTCATGTGTCAGAATGGTTAATGGAAAAACATCCCAGAGGCACGCAGGGTCCTTTTTCCATTCTGCTTTTGATTAAAACAGAAATTCTGTGGTAAAAGTATGGGCGTCGAGTTGGGATTGGGTTGGCAGGGATGCTTCAGGGTTGGGTTGAGGAACCAAAACCCTTTGTTTGGAAAGATCCTAAATCTTTTGTTGTCTCCCTTTTCTTCTCTTCTCTTCTCTTCTCTCAATCACAAGATAGACATGCTGAGCTAACAAGAGCAAAGCAAGTCCTAAATCTGATCAAGTAGTATTAAAAACATTAATTTTGGTAGTGTTTATTAGGCAATATGTATTGAGTAATATATGAATTAAATGCATGCGATAGCCAGGTTCATAAATGAAAAATTCTTTGGAAAGAGACATGTCAGGCAGTGATGTAAATTGAATAAATATTCCACTTGCTCAGTCTGTCACTTAATTATGATTCTGCTGCAGGGTATGTTTCAGAGATCGAAATGTTCTGACCCACCAGAGGGGAGAAATGCGGTTTTCTCCGACGCATTCACAGGAGGGGGGCCGTTGATGGACCAAGCAAATGTGTTAAATGCATTTCTTCTTTATATTTTTATTCTTTTTTTTTTGTAAAGCTCTTTGCAGTGGTTTATATCCATGGCTGTACATAATGGGGTTTGATGGTACTGATGAGATTATTTCTAACTGATCATAGTCCATGAATCAGCTTAAGAGCCTATATCTGATTTGCATACACTGTACCACACAGGATAGGACAATCGCTGGATATTGTTACTGTATACTTAACATGACATATGGCAAGAGAAGTGAAATAATGTTTTCTGTCTGTACATAGCCTGTTGATAATATTATCAACTTGCGTGATTATACACAACTTTAAATTCCTAAGGATAATTAAAAAGTGAGCAACTAAAATGAGAAATCCTGTAAGGCCCCATCCGAACGGTGAAACCTGGCATCCCTTTTAATTACTGATAAGTTGTGAGCCAGCTAGGCACTGTTCATGTCTCCCACCGGATGCTCTAATCACTTTAAAGGGGGCTGCTGATATTAAGCGCCAAGTCTGAGGACATCTGAGCTCTCTAAACAGACACGATTATGCCAATGTTCTCCAGGTCTAACTTTTCAACCCTGTTCACTTACTGAGGAAAATGTAATATTATGTTCAGTATGACTAATGAAACACATACAATACAAAACATCATCTAAATCGACTCTTACACGGATACATTTCTAAACCATCTCTTTATTATACTTTGCCATTGAAATCCTATGTAACTTAAAAGGACTCCAAAATAAATCAACTGAAAAAACTTTCAGTATTTTATTCATATTTACACATCTCCACCCCCAGTTTGCCCTGAAAGTAACCATGATCATACAGATGGTAAGTACTAATATATTTTTAGACAGCTTTCACAGCTGCTGTACAAGAGCATGAAATTTACATTTACATCAGCAACATCATTTTCTTTGCCCGAGAAACCAGGAACAGATATGGGACGTGGCATAGAGAGAAATGTGGAAAGAATGAAGACAGGAGGATCAGGTCGTAGATGAGAGCATATACAGAAGCGGCTCCATCGGGATTGACTATGTACAGTACAAACCATTCATACAAATTAAGCTCTAAGATATAGAATTCAATACATTACTGTGTATTATAATGGCAATGAGCGAGCTGTCCAACCATGGCTGGATCATACTGACACTACAGGAGACAGTGTGGGCTGATTCATCCAGGATTATTACAGTAATAGGACAAAGGCTGAGGAACAACTGTTGTTAATCAGGCTCTCACATTTCTGCTTCTTTTATTTTAACATAGAAAACATGCCCCATGTCAAGCCATCTGCAAAGACAGCCATTATTTTGTCCATAAACATTCCATGAATGATTTTAGGGTCATTCTTATATCTCAAGACAGTATTCACCAAAGTTCAGGGATTCTCTTGTATCCTATGCAGACGGATGGATGAGGGAAAGTTCTGTTTGATTCTGTATAAAGAATTCACTTTAAACTGTTCTTCTGCGTATCTGTTCTGGTGAACTGTTGGTAAAATTTACTGTCTTAACGCATTGTTTAGGGATTTCAGAAAAAAAATAAAATAATAATCTTGAACATTTAAAGATGAACGTTTAGAAATTAACATTTGTATGGATATTTCTAGAAATAAAAATTAAACAAGGGATGAATATTTAAATTTTATATGCAAAATAAATAAATAAATAAATAAATAAATAAATAAATAAATAAATAAATAAACAAACAAACAAACAAACAAACAAACAGTTAGCAATTGGCATAATTTACTACCCCTACAAATTTAATACCCTGACATTGTATCTATTCAACATTTTCATTAATAAAACCAACTAAAACAATAACAATTACAAATATTCTAAATTGTAAACCAGACTGACACTTTAAACCATCAGAATTACAGTTGTAAAATATGTTTGCCAAAAAAAAAAAAATCCATCTGAAATATTTATTTAGTTCTGGGTCACATGTTTTGAAGGTACAAGAAACACATATTTGTTGTGGTTGGTGTTTGGGTAGAGAGAGTCCCATCTTTGCCTGTGTCCTTTGCATCAGTGGCATCCATCAGCCCGAGGGGAAATAGGGAGTGTCGCTGTGGTAATTATAGTCCGGGCAGACTTTCTGAACCAGCTTGTAGTCGGTGCTGTAGAAGGAGATGTAGATGCAGATGACTTTGAAGGGCTTTGAGCAGAGCCAGGAGACATGGCTCTGTGTCTGCTCCTGGAAGCACGTCTTGGACGGGTCATAGTTGCACAGCGTGTTCTTGGAGCCCTTTTCAACTTTCTCATACTCAATGCGGCAGTTGAAGGACTTGGAGTCCTTGGCATCAATGACTGACTGCTGCGCTGTCACATCAAACTCCACGATCTTGGTCGGCGGCACTAGACTAACAGATACATTGCCCTGGCCTGTTGAGTTGTGGCGGAAATAAACACTGAAGGTACCATTGCCGTGGTCGACAATCTTGCCGGTGATGAGAAGGTTGAGCTTGACTGTCTTGATGTTGGAGTGGAAGTCTCCCCAGCCAAACATCTTCTTGAATTTTCCTGTCTTGACCATGGGCCGCCTTTTGGCCCTGGGCCTCGAGTCCTGGAGGTCGGTGGCATTCCTCAGCCAGTCCCATAAGTCCCATTCTGAATAGGGCTCTGGCGTTTCATAGCGAAGATCCAGGGCAGTGGCGTTCTCCTTCCCATTCAGAGTCTGTGACAGCAGACGACTGATGGACAAGTCCTTGGTGCTTTCTGTCCATATGTGCTTTAATGTTGATTTGGGGCTCCCTGACTTAAGTAGCTCTGACTTCCCTGGGATGGAACCATGAACACTTGAAACCTATGATGACAACAAGAACAACAAAAAACATATATCAATGATTGAGCTGGTTAAACTTCAAGAACACCTTGGCAAACAATATTAAACAACTAAGCATTCGATTGAGCATTGCAATGCCAGGAGAAATGTAAGAAGATATTAATCTTCAGTTCCAATTGCAATTCTTACTCAAGCATTGAGACCTTCCACCAAAAAGATAGAACAAATGGATTCGGAGAGAAAAACAGATAATCGATCCTCGCTGCAAGCTTCAGTTTGAGAGTATTAGCTGACAAGTATCATCTGGGAAATACTACAGGGGTGCTGTGAAAAAGAAAAAGAATCCAGTGTTCAAAGTTTGAGCAGCATTGTTCTATTCCTTCTTCTCAACATCACCAAACCTTTCCTCTTCAACTACTATGCAATGCTGGTGATATCCAGCAGCCTGGTCTAATAATGCTGACACCCATTCAGTGAGTAAAGAGCAGACTATTAACCAGCAAGTGCTCCTTGAATTGATGATTGATGAACCCCCGCATTCTCTCCATTTAGTGGCAGTGAGTGGAATTAGGTTCATATGGAGCATGGTGAAGTGCTGTGACAATGATTGCCTGATTTCTACTGTAAGACGTGACAGCAGATCTGTCTTTCCAAGCTTTTTACATCTTATGCGCTGACATCCACCCCCTACACCCCTCCACCCATCCAGGATCAATAGTTAGAAAATAAGGTTTTAGAATTGCTTCACAGCATGTGTCAGCATTAGGGGCGGCACAACCTAGTTTTAAGCACTGCATTACGTGGACCAATGTAACTCACCTACGGAAACTGGACGCAATCAATACGATACCTCAAGACTGCTTTGACTTGCAAAGGTCAAATTAATTTCTATTAAAAATATTTTAGTTTATTAGTTGTTGGTGTAAACATTAGAACTTTCGTCTTTATCTTATCAATGGAATATACATTACCCAAGAGACTCTTTTAAAAGAAACTTTTAAACCAGCGCATAAAGCTGCTGCATGTTTAAATAAATAAATAAATAAATAAATAAATAAATAAATAAATAAATAAATAAATAAGGAGCAATGATAATCAATTACTTTTCAAATTATTCTTAATTTCACCTGGAATAATGGGCCAGACTGTGTTAAACATTCTAATGATGTGTGTTTTATTGCCAGCAATACATGCTTGGAAAGTATGATTAAAGGCTCGAATCAATTATTTATGGCTAATAACTAGAGGGAAAATACGCATTCACCGACTGAGCAAGTTTGAAAGATCAATTTTGCGTACAGTTCACTACAGATCACATTGATGAATGAACCTTTACAAAGACAGAGCAGTGTGTGCACCAGAGCCTACTTTATTATAAATGTCAAGAGAGCAGAAATGTGTAGAATGAGTCTGGTTTTTTTGGTGCTTTTTTTTTGCACCGCTGTCACTGATATCTCTCTGATTCAAAAAGATCTGGCTGGGGTGGGTGGGTGGGGCGGAAAGGGAAGGGGGGGTGTATGTTAATAGTTGACTGTTTAATGGATTTATTGATCCAGTGCACATGCTTAGAGAACTATGTTTATCAAACAAGATTCTGATATTTAGCAGTAACCTACTGCGGCCTGTGATGTCGAATGTGTTCACATTAGGGCTGGACGTTTTTTTTCATAATATCATGGTTGTTAGACATTTCTATGATATATGACATGTTTCATAATATTTAGGTTTGCTAACATTTTTTCAGCCATAGCACTGTAATGAATAAAAAAATTATTTAATACTGTGTACAGTACTTAACATGCTAGAGTTTTACATTTCAAACCAAATGCTTTCAGATACTTTATACACATAAAAATATAATAAACTTATACCACAATATCTCAGAAAATTGTATTATGACACAAATATTTTGATGTCTATATTCATATTGTCCAGCTTTAGATAACATCTTGCATAATGTTTAATAATTTAGGAATTATTTAGTCTAGAGACTAAATCCAGACTAAACAATATAAATTGTTAATAATACAAATTGTGGATGTTTATTTGTTTCCTGGTACAATTTCAATTGAAAAGTCAGTCACGGTAGACATAACAAACCTGCAATTTGCAAACAAGACCTTTTGACCAATCATACTTTTTTATTCAGTTTGTACACCAGGCAGAAATCTGGTCATTTAGTAACAGGCTTGTGGGTCAAATCATTATTGCTCAACAGCAATAATGATACAATTTAAGATTCATTTTTTTAAAGATCATTTTGCATTTAATAAAGTCACATAAGTGAAACCACCCATCTGCCATCTGTGCTTAAGTTTCTCTACATGTCTATTTAAAACCATGTAAAATGGTCATTTAACTTTAAGGATTATTACATAAATCAATAAAAAAAAATATGTATTATTTACAGTTTGGAAAAAATGAATCTGCCAAAAAACATACAAAAGCTATAATAATTGAGTCATTATCAGATGCTATTTTTCGACAAGACAATAATTAACACTTTGGTTTAAGTGCATCCGTGTGTTACGATTGAAATTAAATAAAAAAAGACATTGCTGGGATCTGAAAATATGAAGCAGATGGTGTGTGAACAGGATATTAATGCATATTTCGCTTTCATAAAATTCTTTCTTCAAAACCTATGAATAGATTGGTCTTAGTTGTATAGAATTCAGTACATATTAGAATAATACCAATCACCTGAATAAAGTATTATATTATTTCTTGATAAATGGTGACTGTCTTGGACTCAAACTATTGGACCCTACTGTATATTAACACAAGCTTCCCGGTGTCCACATGGCAGCGTGTGTTGGCCGGGCGAGGTGCCAGTGGGTCTGATGGTGCTTCGTTCTACCAGCTGCAACGTTCACCTGAGGGGACAGGGCATCTGGTAAACATGGGTACGAGAGACCACTGGCACTGACAGCCAGCCAGATGCAAACAGCTGGACTCCCCCGGGCACTGCATGCTGCCAGGTCAGCAAGAGCAGAATGTGTATACCTCTAAGGTTTCTTAATGTCTCATGCACTGGGTTTTAGAGACAGAAACTTTTTCCCCCACAGAAATGAATACCTTGAATCTAAAGCTTAACTTTCTAAATATAACCTTATACCAAGGTGAACATAATCGAGTGCAACTCTTCATCACAATATTGCTCAGAAGAAATCTTAGTAACATTTTAAAGAAGGCCATAATTATATTAATCTAATAATACATCTATGACATGTACTAATACATTTGTAAGGATTTGTAGTAACATATATACGATTACCTTCATAACTGGTAATGAAGCATTCACTAGGCATTATTTACGTGAATATAATTATTTATGAGAAAAGGCATTGCCTTTTTATTGTAATGCTTCAAATTCACTTATAAATTAAGCAAATCCAATATAAGCAAATTTTCTAACACATTATTTCCCGATTACCAAAAACATTCTATGCTTGATCCATTAAAAAAAAAAGCTAATAGTGATATACTTCTAATAATGTATAATATATTGTACAGTGCACATTACTGTGTAACATATTGTTAATTATTTAAAAAACTGCATTGCACTGTATAGCAATGTCAACTATGGATTGTACATTGTTGATTTAATGTACAAAACACATCACAAATGTCAATAAACTTCAGACTGCATACACACTGTTGTTCTTACCAGTGAAATGAGATATTTCTTAAGAATTTATTTATTTAATTAATTATTATTAAACCTACAATTTGTACAATATTGAATTTCTCACAACTGAATCGTGGCCAAATGACCATTAAAACATTGTATAGTAAATTAAATGTATAATATGTTAGATATAAGAAACTGACATTAACAGCATGATGTTCAATCTCAATTCTATTATATGGAATCCAAAATGAATCACAGAATCAAATGAGTTCATGGTATAAAAAAATCATGAGTTAATCTTGAATTCCTTTGCAAAAATTATTTTACAACACCCTATTATGTGCGTCGTTTAAGAAACGCACCCTTTGACTTGTCCGGCACTTTATTTTTAATCAGAAATTAAACAATTCCTGTGCTGCACTGAAGCAGAACACGATTCCTTCAATAATTAAAGTTACTGAATTAAACAGAATAATTACAGAAGCTCATTTTGAAAATACAATCACGCTACTGCTACTCGTTTGTGTTTCCATCTAAGTGCTAATTTGCACTAATCAAGGTATTAATATGCATCAATAAGTAAATTAGAGATCTTGCTGGCATTTTGGCTGCGTACTTGTTATTGACTTTATGTCAGCAGCTTTTTTGGTCATTTAAGGCATAATGTTCAAATGTTTCTTCAAAAGAGCTGAATGTTAAAAAGATTAGATGTAGAAGGAAGTATTTAACAAATCCGATGGTTCTTTCCATGGTATATTCGACATGCATTGTTCTTATTATATATTCAACAGAGCCAGAATGTGAAATATAGAAAAGTCCAAAGGTCTGCTGATAATGGGAATATTGGGAATTGAGAATAATGGGCATAGAAATAAGAACACGATGGCTCCTATGGTGCTGTGCAACCTTGAATGTGCTGACATTTATTCATCTTTACACATGAGAAAGCTGAAATACACAGCATAATTCAGATAAAGCATCTGTATCTAAAAGAATTCAAGCAGCTGTGGCCATTTTGCATTTGAACTAAAGAAGAGGAGATAAAACGTTAATAAAAAAAAACCTTAATAAAAAAAAGAAAAGAAAAAAAAACTCCCTGTGCTGCTTTTAGTCTGAGATTCTGAAAATAAAAAGGAAAGGCAAAAATGAAGATGGATTCCGGTAGCTCCTCTGCTGCTAACAAAGCATTGCCTCCAGTGTGTGTCAGTTAGCGGGAGTGCAGTGGCGTGGAGCAGTGGCCAATTAACACTGAAGCTCTGAGCTTTGGGATGCAAGGGGCCCAATGGAGGAGCTGGACAGCTGCTAAGCAGCGCTGTAATATCATGCCGTGTCTATGCACTAGAACTGACTAATGGCCTTGGAAGGAGGCTGTTAGACGCACCATTAAAGCAGACTCATTCGTCCAGCGCGCTTGTGTGTATGCGTGTGTAAGTGCAAAAATGACCACAGGACTCTCTGCGACAAAATATAAATGGAGAAATGTGCCCATAAATGTAAATCCTTTACTTTAAGTCAGACCAATAATGAATATTTTTTTAATGTGCAACATTACAGGACATCTTTTCAGTCTTTTGTGCATATGAAATAAGAGAATTCCTTTCATTTATTTTTTTTTTCCTCCTATAATCCTCATTGTTATTGGACACTTCAGTATTCAGGAAATATACTAAGCTCTTTTCAAGTTTTTTCATTTTATCTCCTTTCTCTTTCATATAAAAGGCCCTCTTTTACATCCCTAGGACAAGAACACAATTTCATCATGTCACAGCTTTTATGCCTTGTAATCATTTTAATATGATGTTAAGAAGATCTACAAAATAATTGTAGCTCAGTGCATCTGAATACATTTTTCCCTCTGTGAAGTCAGACCCTCAGCCAAGGTATTTCACTGGGCAGAATTCGCAAGACTAATCCATCCTGAGGCGCCATAAATCAAAACGGACTTCCCTTTGTCAGCATCGCAGATGGCCCGATCGCCCCAATTAAGAGGCGAGGAGGCGAAAGACATGAGCGCGTACACAGCAAGAGGGAGAGAGAGAAACAGAGAGAAGGATAGGGGGCACCTGTTCCTGTTCTGCTGTCAAATTCGACCCTTTTGCAGATCAGCCGCTCTTCCTCTGAGCCACTCTGGGCTCAAATTAATGATGGCAAACAAAGACTCCTCTCCTCTCAGCTATTTGCAGCTGCCTTCGCTTCACTTCTTCCCCTCTGAACTAATCTTCAGCGTCACACTTAATGAGATTTTTGGGATGGAATAATAAACTGGAGCTGTGCTGCTCTTCTCCAAATGAGTTCTTTTTCTTTTATATCCAGACCTGAATCCCTCATGTATCATTACACTGGCTATACAGGCAACCCAAAAATGTAGACTCAGGCTTGTCTTTTGGCCTAGCATTGTAATTTTTATTTTGTTGTTGTTGTTGTATAATTTTCCCATTTATGCATTGAAACCAAGAAGTGATGGTAAAGCATTTAAAGTAAGAAGCACTGATTTACTTACAAAAAAAAAAAAAAAAAAAACACAAACCAGAGGAAAAATACAGGACATTATGTACAGCACTTACTTTCAATTTAATTGATGCCAAACATGCCTGGACTGTTAGAATGTAAATAGGATGTTGTATGTCTACAGTCTATTTATTTGAAATGTCTGCAAATGATATGACTTTCATATTATATAATAGAAACAATAGAGGACATCAGTCACAATCACAATATATACAGTATGACTGCTAAAGCAAATTCAAAAATAGAATCTTTATTAAGATAAGAATAGAATGTGTGTGTGTGTGTGTGTGTGTGTGTGTGTGTGTGTGTGTGTGTGTGTGTGTGTGTGTGTGTGTGTGTGTGTGTTATAAGCATTTATAAATTATGTGCTTACAATTCTTTGTTCATTGGTAACAGGAAATGGGTTCTAAGGTGTGAAATGTTATCAATCGTTCACAGGCAGCTTAAAATCATAAGGAGCTACTGATTATAACACCCTGTACTGAACGGTACAACATTTAATTTAATTTAATTTAATTAATTATAAAATGATTTATTAGAATCTATTAGCAACTGTAATATCTATTAACAATAAATACAAGCCTAATAAAGGTTAAAACTGAATTAAATAAGTAGGTGATACAGCTATGAATCCTTGCCATTATTTTTCTGTACATTTTTTCTATATTGCCTTAAACTGTTCAAGTGTATTTAATTAATCTGGAGATAAATGCCACCCATGATGGTATGACAAAATAAAGATTAATATTGCCCTAAAAAACAATTGAATATGTCATTTTTAATCCATGGCATTTTACATGTCTGTCTTTTCTACAAAATATTACCAGGTCAGAATTAGTAAGGCCTACTTATTTACATATTTTATTTGTATATATATATATATATATATATATATATATATATATATATATATATATATATATATATATATATATATATATAAATATATATATATATTGATTATGTTCAGATATTTGTTTATTATTAATATTGTTTTAGATTTATTTATTATTACATATTTTTATATTTTTCATTATATGAAGTCTCCTTTGTGTTAACCATTTCCTAAATAAATAAATAAATAAATAAATAAATAAATAAATAAATAAAGTTTTCCAAATCTGTCAGATCTAATTCATGTTTTTTCTCCTCTGATATCATGTACTATTTCTTTGCTGATATCAATTCAATTTTGATCCTTATTGTATAGGTGGGGGGGGGGGGGACAACATCCTCTAGATAATGTCAGTCTTGTCTAGTGGAAGACTTGTGTGTTTTCAGAAGAGGTCCAAATGTCAGGTGATAAGCAGAGCTCTCTTTGTGGAGGCTGCACATTCTGATGCACGCACTGCGCTCCAAATCAAATTAAGCCTGTAATCCAATAAACTGCCATTTCTGCTGCGAGTGACCCCACAGGACCTCATTTCAAATCCATGACAAGCTTTAATCAATATGATTTAGTGGTTGAGGACACAAATAACTCGGCCGGGGAGAAAAAGAGCGACGGAGTGGCACGTTGAGAATCCGTTTTTATAGAGGGCCTGTGGTTTGTTACAGTGCTGCATTGATTTGTGGACATAATGTGACGCTGCCAGTCAAGAGGAGGATAGAAAGATACGGGGAGCAAGAGGTAAAAAAAGATGGAATGTCGTGATAAAAGTGTCTCTAGTGCAATCATGTGAAAACCTTAATATCAGTCATCAATACAACTGATATAATTTTCATTCAAGTACACGGTACTGTAACAGATCTACTCTTTTCACTTAAATTCATCCGGGTTCCATTTCAGTCTTTCGTCTCTTTGTAAACCTGCAGCGATCTACAACTGATATTGACTTTATTTGTTAGTGTAAACATAGCAGCCAAAACAATCCTCGATATGTGAGCAAGCTTCGTATAATTTAGCTTCTCTGGCTTGCAGGATTAAAAGAAAAATGAAGAGCAAATACCGGACTGCGTGTTGGAGCCCGATGTGATTTCCTGCTAGGGTTTATTCTGGCGGAAGTCATTTGTGTTTGTGACTGAGGAGTGAGAAAGTGCGTTACAAGCACAAACAGCGTTCACGGAAAGCAGGGAACAATTCTTTTACCCTTTAAAAAAAGATGGAACAAGTGGAAAACACATTAAACAGGGATTTGCGGTGGGGGGGGAAAAAAACAACAAAAAGCGTGCTCTAAAAATAATTGCATGAGCTACAAAAGCACTCATGAACACAATAGTGTGAACACAAATGTCACACAGGGCCTCTTTCAAAACAGGAGGGAAAAAAACTACTTAATGAAATTTAAGCAATGAAACCTGAGATGCTGAACCTTATCACTTCCCTTCAATTACATTTTGTTAAACTATTTTCTATTCAAGGGATGCAGCATGTCTAAATCAATTTAAACACATTGCTAATGGGGCTTCTGGGGTCCCTGAGTAGCTCGATGACCAGGATCAAACTTTAATGTACATGGGATAGCTTGCTTATGTACAGACTTAAACCCCAGTATTGTGTTTATAAAGACCACAGGATCATATTCTGAAAGAATTTCAGCTCTGAGCCGAATCCTTAAGCTTGTAACCTAATGCAATTTCCTGCTGAAAGCCTGTTGACTCCAGCTGTGAAACACACACTCACACACACACACACACACACACACAAACACACACACACACACACACACACACACACTCAAGTTTACTGCAGGCCGTATGTGTGCTGCTGTTCAAAGAATGCGTGCTAAATCGCCACAATTTGCCAAGGTCCACCAGGGACAAGCTCCACTTACTGAACAGCAGCAGTGCAAAGAGAAAACATCATAAACAGCCAAAACTACCTGCACTAATCTGTTTTGTTTTTTTAATTCATTAATTAAAGCAATTTGGATTTATTACAAATATCCCTTTTTAAATATATATGCAAAAAACGAGCAAATTGAAGGGGGGGAAAAAACTATCTATCGGCTTCAAATAGGCTCTGATAGGCTTTAAAATTGCCTTTAACAAAAGCAGAACATATTGAAATCATTCTCATGGCTGGATCAGAAAGCCATCGCAATGTCAAGATGGACTTTAACAGGAAACTGCGAAACCAGTCTTTTTGACTTTATTAGTGTAGTAGACAGACCGAGACACATAAATCTATGAATATCCACTGACAAACGCATGACCGATGCGGTCCTGACAAACTTAATCGTTTTATATGGACACTTTTCTGTTTAAACAAATATTTATATCCTGAAGGGTGGGAGTGGTCTATTCCAAGATGACTCCGCCCCTAACCACACGGCTCGAGAGCTCATGGAAAGGTCCTTTGACTTCTCCTGCGACAGCAGATACAGTACAGCACATATGTTACATCTAGTTACAAAGAATGTGCTGTAGTTTTTGTGCTATACTATATACAAGCAGTAATTGTGGGGAAAACCTACAACTAAGAAATTTACAGTGATATGTAATGCATTTCATTTTCTTAACTAGGATCCTTTCCACCTCTTCTACATGACAAGTCATCCTAACACATTTAATATATTCTGTATTAAACTACATTTGACTATTTGCTTCTTTTTTTTTTACCTCTTTTTTTTTTTGCCTCTTGTGTCCTATAAGTCTACACTAATTTCTTACCTCTTCTTTATGCTATGTTATATTCCATTTGGCACCCAAAAAAAAAAAAAAAATTTTTCTAATAGTCTGCATTTTCTATCCCATGATTTTTGAACAAAAATCTAAAAAAACACCAAATGAGGTTTAATCATTTGAAATTTGAGTCAAGTCACCTGAAGTCAAATCGATTCTGAATACACAAAAACGTTTGCGTTAATGTTTAAATGCCTTATGTTTTGAATATAAATGCCACATATAAATAAAGTCAGTGTGATATAGTCTGAATTGTACCTTTAACCCATTCAATTCAGTTCTTTGGATTATAGTAATTCAAATGGTTTTATAAAATCTCTCTTTGCTATAAAACGTCTACAAAGCACTTTGTTGAATCTTTCAAAATGTTGCCAAATAGATCTGGCTCTGATTTCACAGGAGTGACATACGGAGCTGATGCCCCTGGAGGCTACACACAGACCTGTCCCTGTATCTGATGGCCCAGCAGGGGTCAGAGCTTGAAAAACACAGCCTGAAGGAGTTACCATGTCACACGACTGTGTTTCTCATCCATGCGCTAAGATGCTATCTCTGCTTTTTCTAGAAATGCCAGGGTGATGTAGTGTGATTAATCATTTCACACAGCCGCTATTGTACTGAATGAAGCTCTACAACAGCGGGCTCTGTTTGTACGGTAACATAATTAAAAATCAAGCATCAGGGCTTTTTTGTTTGTTTGTTTTTGTTTTTGTCTAGTTTGTCTAGTTTTTTTCTCATTGTATCAAGAGAATATAACCTTGAATAGGCAATATTACAAGCTCGGAAAAATAGAAATGAATTTCATTTTGAACAAAAAGAAACCTTTTAAGATAGTTTCAGTCTCTGCAGTAAGAAAACTGAACGTGAACCTGTACTGGTCGACCGTGATGAGACAAGACAAACAAAAACAAGCCACGAATAAGAGAAAAGACTGTTTTTACATTGTGTTGATCATTTCTAGTCCATCATTAAAATAAAATACAGGTTAAACCTTCTCTTGTCTTCGTATTTAAAACAACTTTCCAGGTCTCTTATCTGCAGAAGGATCGTTTCTAATTTCACTGACTTATTACGCAGTAAGGAATGAGATGACCTGAAATGGAGCACAATACAGATATTGATCTGAATCAGTAAGGTGAATGGAGCCTTAATGATAAATATTCACACATGAGTGTCTACATTCTCACTGGAGATGTGTTTATAAAGACTTCAGTGAATTTGATAAAAGGAAATTAGTCTGAGATCTGAGTATTTTTTTCTCTTTAACCATTAGTGCACAACAGATTGCTGACAAGACCGAATATGGGACGTTTTGTGGATGAGACTCAGCTTACTGGGATGGAACAAGCAGAGACGTGGATGTCATTGGTAAATAGTGACATTGAGCATGTACATGTCTGTGTATATGCATAACTGATTATAAAATATATACAATATATGTGTGTATGTGTGTGTGTGTGTGTGTGTGTGTGTGTGTGTGTGTGTGTGTGTGTGTGTGTGTGTGTGTGTGTGTGTGTGTGACAAGAATTTGTGATTCATATATTCTTATATTTACATATGATATATATATATATATATATATATATATATATATATATATATATATATATATATATATATATATAAGAAAGGCAGAGAGGTTTTCACATGCTAGATTTCCTCGTGAACACTTTCAGCTCACACACACAAACACACACTCACACGGCTCTCACACCTGTGCATGCTGGTTCAGCCTCCATTCTGCTATACGATTAAACACCATGCTCCACACACACATTAATATATTAACATACCCAACACTGTAAGAGAATTTAACATGTGTCCTTCATCTCTTTATAAGAAACAGCATGGGTCTGTGAATCTGAGATTTCTGCTTTTCTGTAAATGGGAATCTGCTCTTATTGAACAGATTATAAGGCATTAGCTTCATCATCATGTTTACTACAAAATGATGTAATGTTCAGTTAGTCATTAAAATCAAATGAATATATCTACAGTCTATATGATGATATATAAAATGCATTTGCCCCCATGCTCACACACACACACACACACACACGCACACACGCACACACACACACACACACACACACACACACACACACACACACACACACACACACACACACACACACACAAATAAAAATAGGTAGATTATATTGTAGATATATTATAGATAGATAGATAGATAGATAGATAGATAGATAGATAGATAGATAGATAGATAGATAGATAGATAGATAGATAGATAGATAGATAGATAGAATCTATTTATTTATTTATTTATTTATTTATTTATTTATTTATTTATTTATTTATCATTTTTTTCAAAAACTATTTTTGCTACAAACATAATTATTAATGTCCCAAGGATGAATGAATAGGTTTGTTTTGTTGCCTGTTCTCATGTAGCAATGTGATATTACATAATACTAAATGAACCTGTAATAAAACTGACCTTAAACAGATCTCTGCTGTGTATCCAACATGATTTGGGCTTCACATTGGTTATAAAACCTTTCCCCTGATCCTACTGAGGTGCTCGCGGTCCAATACACACTCTCGGAGTGTTTTTAAACACACAGTGTATATATTAGTGTCAAGCATGGATTATAAAACTAATATCATCTCCCCTTTACCCACCGCTCTGATCATGGAGTGTTACTCAGTGAGACACGCTGTCCTATTGCTCTAATGCACCTTCTACACACTAATAGCACATCAAAGTATGCCCTACAGTGGCACAAGCACCACTTCTCTTTTCCTTCTCACTACTGCCACACTGTTTTCATTTATTAAAAAACACGAGAGCTTTCACTCCCGTGCTACTGGAATGGAATTAGTCATAAATAACACAGCTTGTTATTGCAACACTGGGGGAAAAAAAATGCTTAGCCCTAATAAACAATTCAGACGGATAGGACAAAAACATGCAAAAACATGGGTATTGAATAAGTATGAATACACACACTGTACACACACTATAGAATCGTAAATAAACATTTAACACTTTGTTTTCATGAATAATCCAAAGAAAACGACAAAAACCGATGGATGTTTTATCATTACTCTCAAGCAGATGATGGAGAAGAAAATAAAATAAACAAATAATGAAATATCGCAGGTAAAATGTCTCCCAGCTTCAGACTTCCAAACATCTGAAATATCAAGTGTAGATGTTTAAAGTGCCCAAGACGTTGGCTCCAAAACGATTAACAGATAGAAAAGAAAGGCATAGAAAGAAATAGTTCATCAGCAATGTTTTTAAAGTGAATGCCTGCGATCAGCAAAATATCAGCATCGTTTGAATACTTCCTTATAAAAGCATGCTGTATTGTTTATTAGACCTGTCAGTAATAAATCAGACCCCAGTCAGAGACTTAGGCCATGTATAAAACTGCTGCTGCAGAAAAGGAATTGAAAAAGTGCCAAGTGAAATGATGAGATCTGTGAATCTGCTTGTCTGACACCAGTATGATCTTAGGTAAAGCAAAGCCATGGACTTCAAACCAGTAAACGTGACATGAGTTTGATCATCTCTGCTGTCATTAGAGCTGTGTTGTGACAGGCCAGAGAGATTGCAGGGAGCTTTCAGCATACAGAGAGAGAGAGAGAGAGAGAGAGAGAGAGAGAGAGAGAGAGAGAGAGAGAGAGAGAGAGAGAGAGAGAGAGAGAGAGAGAGAACAGATCACACAGATTCCTTCTGACAGCAATTTCAGTAAACTAAAACTCATTCATTTATTTGATAATGGTGATGCCTGGATATATTCTGCAGAGAAGCATGAAGACATTACAGAGACGTAGTCTTTACTCTAATTGTTAGTTACAAATAATATCTTTTACATTCAAGTATAAATAAAGTGTTGCGTTGTATTAATAGTAGTGATACCTCAGAAATAACTTCGCCATTCAAACTCAAACATGACGCTAAACCACTTTTTTACATCACAGCCAGAAAACGTGCAAAATACTTAGATCTGAAATCCACTTGGACCAAGAAGCCTAAAATAATGAATTAATTACATTAACAAAATGAAATAAGAATGTATGACAAGAAATGTGAGACTTGTTTAACACAACAGAGTTTCGAATATTTTCGAATATTCCATTGTGCAACTAAAATTATCTTTGAATAATTAAAGCTAAGCCTTCGAAATATCACTTAAAGACTCTTAAATAAAACAGAATCGGATGTTCAGTCTTTTAACCATGTTAACCTTTTTCTTATAACAAATGCCTTTGTTCATTTAAGACTATTGATAGATTCATTTACATTTCAGGCATTTAGCAGACCCCCTTATCCAGAGTGACTTACAATTTTATTTTAATTTATACAACTGAGTAACTGAGGGTTAAGGGCCTTGCTCAGGGGCCCAGCAGTGGCAGCTTAGTAGACCTGGGATTTGAACTCATGCCCTTCTGGTCAGTAGTCCAACACCTTAACTACTAGGTTACCACATCCCCCTAGTCTCTCTAGAACAGTCATAATATCTAAATATACCAGACGTCACATGGTCGACATTTTCTGAATTTCATGGAGAGAGGAAAAATAGGTTTGTTTTTAATTTCAGTGTTGTGATAATGACTGATGAGGTCACTTTACAAGTACAGCATGTTACGCAAATGACGGATTAAAAGTAAAATAAACAAATTCAAAGCAAATTATTAGAATTTCTTATGTTCATGACTGATAGTTAACCACATTTTGTGCATTTGTTCATCCATCTGTTCATTTGTTCATTCATACGAGCAAAACGCAGAAACCTTGTAGTAAATGATCTTTGGTGTCTGAGATGGTTTTACACATTTGTATGTATTTTATTATTATTGAAAAATAATTTCTAATTATTTCTATACTAATACAGTTGGACTTTTAAGAGTTACAAGGATACCACAATCGTGGCCTCACCTCACACCTTACTTCACACACGCTGGGTTTCAGCGCTCGGCCTCTGGGGACTTTGTGAACGCTCGCTGTGTGCAGCTGAGAGGCCGGTGCTATGCGCCAGACTAATGTGTTAAGTAATGGCTTTTGAGAGCTGACAGATTGGCAGTGTTAAGGCCGCACTGGGAGAACCGAGCGCATCTATCACAATGCCACACCGCTCTCGCTACTCCCATCATCCGCCATCCATCTGATAAATTCTCACAAAAGCGCACACAGGAACACACAACCTCTAATTAAAAGAGGGACCTCGGGGAGCTTTTGCAGGGAATGGCAGGTGAACTTTATTCCTTCAACCTCGTTAAAGGAGTTAAAATCAATTTTCTTCTGGTGTAGGAGGGAGTTAGAGGACAGCACAGACTGCGTATAGATATTAACTAAATCATCGTTTCATTTTCATGTATGTAATAAGGCAATTAATGGTGTTTGATTTTACCGATTGTGTCAGTTACAATAATTAAAAAGATTATTTCAACATGAACCCATTTAAATAACTGTCAGCTAGTTGAGAACTTAAATGTGCTGTTTATTCCAAACTAAGAAGAGGAAGGAGAAGAAGAAGAAGGAGGAAAAGAAGAAGAAGAAGAAGAAGAAGAAGAAGAAGAAGAAGAAGAAGAAGAAGAAGAAGAAGAAGAAGAAGAAGAAGAAGAAGAAGAAGAAGAGGGCTTTTAGATAAAACCAGTGGAGATTTATGTGTGTTTGTATTATACAGAAATAAAGAACATACGAAGCAGATGTGATCACATTTGCTCTCAAAAATGGGATTCATGTTCACAGCAAGGGGAAGCAGACAATACAACATACAGTACAGTCTACAGCTTACAGACACATGACCTGCACTGTGTTGTGTATGCAATGAGCTATCGATGATCCAATCATTTAGCAAATCTGTGATATCATGTATATTCCTAAGAAACATATCCTAGACCTCATCCAAAAATTATAGCAGGATGTTTTTTCTTTATTTTGATAGAGCAAATAATCAATGCTCCTCTGGAACAGGACTTTTGGCCATATTTAGAAGAAGAAGAAGAAGAAGAAGAAGAAGATGAAGAAGAAGAAGAAGAAGAAGAAGAAGAAGAAGAAGAAGAAGATGATGATGAAGAAGAGGAAGAAGAAGAAGATGAAGAAGAGGAAGAAGAAGAAGAAGAAGAAGAAGAAGATGAAGAAGAGGAAGAAGAAGAAGAAGGAGAAGAAGGAGAAGGAGAAGATGAAGAAGAGCACAAATGCATTATTCATTTTTTTTTTCATTGTCAATTACATTTACAGCATTTTTCAGACACCCTTATCCAGAGCGACTTACATTATTTAATTTTTTTTGTACAACTGAGCATTAAGGGCATTGCTGAGGGGCCCAACTGTGGCAGCTTGATGGACCTGGGATCAAACTCACAACCTTCCGATCATTAGCCCAACACCTTAACCACTAGGATACCCCATGCCTATTGATTCAATCAATATGTCAATGTCAACTGATTTTTATAAACCCCTAACGCCACCACCACCCACCCCACACATACACACACATGTTGGTCTGTTAGGTTTGTATGGATGAGTTAATATCCAGCTCCAGTCACTGGCTGCATCTCACACTGCATGCAACCGCAAAAAAAGTGGTAAAATACCATTCCCATAGCGAGCCTACTAAATTTCCTACTACTCAGTACTGTTATTTGAATCAGAGGCTTCGAATTAGCGGCACTCAGTGAAAACTCTTCAGTTCGGTATGCACTGTTCAATTGCTGTCTGTGTGCTAATACTGCAGGCATTAAACTCCAACAGGTCTCATCTACACTCCGTTCAGCATTAATATACTGTAATAATAATTGTAGGATCGTTTTAACAGCAATTTTGGGCTGCTCACACTGACAAGCACCCAAGAAGCAGGTTTATTGTATACAGTTGGTAAAATCTGCCCAATTCCACAGATGTAACTTTGTTATAAGAGGTACATGTGGTTTATTGTAGTTGTGGATAGGATTGTGAAATCCAATCATGTGCAATAGACCATCAATCGATTATATTACAATTATTATAATTATTATAATGGGACCAGAGTTCTTAGTATAAACCGGCAGGCTATTGATGCAGTGACACTGACTAGAACTTTCTCTTTCTTTTTTTCATGTCAGTCAGCTAAATAATCTTCATGAGGGGGAAGTCGTGGCCTAATGGTTAGAAAGTCTGACTAATAACCCTAAGGTTGTGGGTTCGAGTCTCAGGCCGGCCACGGCTGAGGTGCCCTTGAGCAAGGCACCGAACCCCCCAACTGCTCCCCGGGCGCCGCAGCATAAATGGCTGCCCACTGCTCTGGGTGTGTGTTCACAGTGTGTGTGTGTTCACTGCTGTGTGTGTGCACATTGGATGGGTCAAATGCAGAGAATGAATTCTGAGTATGGGTCACCGTACTTAGCCGTATGTCACGTCACTTTCATGATAAAACATAAAAAAAAATCTGCACACAGCGAGGTCACATCACTCTTTATTTTTGTGAACATGTATATAAGTATTTCTAACACACACACACACACACACACACACACACACACACACACACATACACACACACAAAATGTTATGCTATTTTATTTTATTCTTCTTTTTTATTCTACATCCTTATAAGAATCCCAGATTTAAATGATCTCTATGGGTGTCATTCTCTTTCTGGCTAGTTCATTTGAGACATGCTCTCTAACTCAGCATGGGAATAACACATTAGCTTGTTATGAGAAAAAATTCAGATACAACATAAGTTTGCTCCGCAGGAAACACGAAGCGCTACAAAATGACCATCAACTATCAAATATGTCACTTTGTGTTACTGTGATGAAGTGCAGCGCTTTCAGAAAACACTAGTGGAAAAAATACTCCTGCAATTTTAATTCTTTATAAGCAACAGATCTACAGTATACAAGTAAGATTAAGTACTAAAACAGCATCAAAAATGTTTTTGTAAAAGGTCAATTTTCATGTAGGTTTCGTGTGGGGCCGAAAATCAGAAACCCAGAATCCAGAAAGCTCCATGTAGAAGTGTTTTATAGCCTCCTTTATGAGAGAGCAGTGTTTAGTGGAGCGCTGCGCTGATAATGTGACACCATGTTAGATTTACAACATTAGAAGGCAATAAGTAGATCTGTTGGCATCGCTCAAGTGGCAAAGAACAGCACCTTTATGGATACACGTCATGTCATCATGCAGTACTATAAACAAGAAGCTGAAGATTTTTATTTTCATTATGCTGTCAATGCGAACACTCGTACAGTACCACCACAAAGGTTAACTAAATACAGTGCTCTGATACAATAAAAGTCTGGTTTTATACGTAATTAACCATAATTATTTCCACAGAATGACGGAAATAGAAACAGGAAGTATTTTTAAACCTGAACTAAAACTGCTGCTATGTTTTGAAGTTTAACTCACTGATAATCAGATACAAATTTTTAGAAATAAATCAGTGATACCTCTCACAAACACACACACACACACACACACACACACACACACACACACACACACACACACACACACACACACACACACACACACACACGCTGCTCATCAAACTTCATTTCCATGTAAGCTGTGTTTTATTGCTAGCTTATTATGCTTCATTAAAATTATTCTGCATACTGCTTCATTACAGAGAATTTAATATTAAACAGGCATTCAGACAACGTGCATGATTTCATTTGATTCTGTCGTCGCTATTTGCTAATATTTTACATTTCAAATAGTTTCCTTTTTTTTTATTTCTCTACAACGTTTTGCTTTTTTTCAGAAACTGTAGCATCTGGCTCAGAAGTGAGTTGGTTCCAGGAATAGATGAAAATATGAAGAATGATGAAAAGTAGACCTGAGATATTCCACAAGCTGAAAATATATCGGTTAGATATTTTGGTTTGTTGTACTTTAATGCCTAATAACCTGATATGCTGCTATACTTATTATTATTCAATTATTATCTCTGTAACCTCTCCTGATCAGAGACAAACAGGAAGCTCCATTTCAGTTTGATTAAGTTTTTATTACACCTCAACTAATATAAACAGAACTTTATGATGAATAGCCTACTTTATTATTCGGTCTGTTAAATCTGTTGTTCTTGATCATCATCTCAAACAATAGAATATGCTGCATTGTTACACCCCTATTATTTAGGTGTTTTACTGGAAAACATGTTAGGAGAAAAAAATGGAGGCAGATAGAGCGAGAGTGAGCGAGCGAGCGAGAGAGAGCGAAAGTGAAAGAGAGAGAGAGAGAGAGAGAGAGAGAGAGAGAGAGAGAGAGAGAGAGAGAGAGAGAGAGAGAGAGAGAGTGGGAGAGAGAGAGCGAAAGAGAGCAAGACAGAGAGAAAAAGAGAGAGAGTCAAGGGAAGGGGTGAGAGGCAGTGGAAGTCATTCAGTTCCAAAAGCATGATTGACATCAGTCTCCACAAATTTAATGCTTCAGACAAGAGGGTGAAACTTATCCTGACATTGACTGGCACCTGTCAATCAAAATCCTAAATCCTTTGTGTTGTCACAGAGGAAGAAATCTTAGAAATCAATAAGAAATCTTCCAGGCTCAGCCATGAAATGCAATAGTGACATTCAAGTAATTTGTCGGGATGAGAATTCTGATTGGACCTTTAACAGTCAAATTGTTTATGTCCCAATTGTCCAGTAGAATTTTAAAGAATGCAATATATATATATATATATATATATATATATATATATATATATATATATATATATATGTAAAAACAAAAAGCTTATTTCTTATTACTGATGGATTCAGTGGCATGCATCAGTAGCATTTATGAGGTCTGTTGTATGTAAGATTTCTTTTTTTTTTTGGACTGGAAATGTGATTAATTTTAAAATAAGTTCCCTCAAAAATCACAACTTTTATCCAAGTCACTTGTGCACTAACCACTTAAAGAGTAACTGGCGTTAAGTGAAGATGTAGCTAAAGCATGCTCTAGAATCAACGATAGACAGTGAAGATCGTCAAGTTCTGAATCGTAGGTTAACTGTACTTAAGTTCAACTGAAAATCAAGGCTATGTGCAAAGGACTACAGCAGGTTACATTTCATTCCAGCTGAATGTGTTATATGAATAAGTTCTTCTTTGTAACAAGCTTTATATTATTTGTATTCTCAAAGGCTTTTAGTTAGATTTGGCTAGCTGTTTATTTTGTAAGCATCAACTTGTAGTTATTTAACATTGCAGAAAATATCCATCAGCTTTTCTTACACAAGGTCATGAGCCTGGAGTCTATACCAAAGTACTCGAGGTACAAGGCTGGGGACATCGTAGACAAAGTGCCTATACACTGCAGAGCATAATTTCTCTCTCTCTCTCTCTCTCTCTCTCTCTCTCTCTCTCTCTCTCTCACACACACACACACACACACACACACACACACACACACACACACACACACACACACACACACACACACACACACACACACCCTTTCATATACTACAGACAATTTAGAAATGGACAAGGGGAGGAATCCGGAGGAAACCTGTGAAGCATAGGAAGTGAACGCAACGTTAACTCCACACACACGATGTGGAGGCAGGAACAGAACCTCTAACAACAGAGATGTGATCATCAAAATCTACTGACATACAGTAGCTAGCCAAAGTATGGATTCATGTCAATCACAATATTTAATGTAAAATATGACAATATCTCAATTTACTATTTATATGTCTGGGATTAGCCTAGCATCCAGTCTTCAATCTTGACATGAGATACATTACACTTGTTTTATTACCACTGTTTCTGCCATTCTTTTTTTTTTTTTTTTTGACAGGAAGTACATGAATAAACAATTCCAGAATTTGTTCCCAACCTTGGTTTTTTCTACAAACATACGACAACGCCGGATTTGATGAAATTACACACGCTCCTGCTATCAAGGATAATTCAAAACCTCACTACCCCACATCCTCTTCAGTATGAGAATGCCTAAGCAGACAGGATTTTCTAAGGAAGTGAAGCATTTGTTTTCCTGAGATAAAGGCTGCCTTGTGTGAGATAAGTCAATGCTCCTGAGAGCTACTGACTTTTTCTGAAGAAAACACAAAGACCTTACAAAAGCCAATAAACAGAATACAGAAAACAAATATTCACGCCTTTGCATTTTAGTTCCTCTCCACAAAACTAACCATTAACTATTATTTAGTCAAAATCTTAAAAGGTCCTTTGTGTAACTTGTGTAACAAAAAAAATCCTTGGATACTTATTATAGATCTTTAAGCGTAGCAGAAACAGCATTAAAAAAAAAAGTCTTAGGGTAATTTTGTGTGTTGTAAGTTGCTACAGTATGTAGGTAAAATAAGTTCAATAACTTGATGCACTATTTTTTTAATGGAACCTTGCAGCAGCTAGTTTTAGAGATCCTCAGAAGAAAATGGAGAAATGTATTATAACCATTTGGCCTGGTATTGTTCCATGCATCATTTTCCTCAGTCGCTACCTGATACTGAGAGTACTGTATATTATATCTGAAAGTACATTAGCCTCTAATTACTATAATAGCTAGTAACATTAACAAAATTGCAAAAAGCTCCGAAATAAAGCAACTAAAATCTAATTCATGTGTGATTAGTTATTTCACCAACTTTTATGTATGACTAGTATGATTTCACCAAGAGTTTTTGCATTAATTAGCTGGTTAATCTTAACTAAAGACCTAGTATAGCAATATGTTCATTTTCTAACCAAGTTTGTTTATGTTTCACAAAACATTAGTAAGCTACAAAGGAACAACATCATATAAACCTGTTGTAAATTTCAGGGTTTTTTATTTTGTCAAAGAATTAGCAAATTAGCATCAGATATTCACTCCAAGGTCCAAGTTTTCCCAGCCGATAAAATGGTCTGTATAGTTGAGAAATTGCCCTTATACGGACAAAACAGTCCCAATGTTCTTGCAAACTATACATATATTATACATGTGCAAGTTTTTTTCCAGTAGCTTCTTCCAACTACTTGTTTCTTACAATATTCAGAGAATCTTTGGCTACATAAACAATTAGCAGGTTTACAAAAGTTACTTACCAATAACACATTTTTTCTTCATCCTTGTATACATATGTTGATAAAAACTGTATCACTATTAAAAATTACAATCATGTTACTAGCACAGTTGCAATAAATAACAGCTGTGAAACTCAACACAGCTAACTGAACACAAATAAAAAATAATGGTGACGGCCCTAAACACATAAAATACATAAAATCTGATCCGAATGCTTTAAAAAAACGAAGCTGGCATAAATTTCTATTAAAATTCAAAAGTTGTGATGATATGGCTGTAACGTGAGGAGCATTACCAGCTGTATCTGTCTTTATAATAGCTAATTTTAGCAACTTGTAGGATTTTCCTATCTAATGAAACACGATGTAGATGAAGGAAACTGTACAACAAAATCAATTCTGTAGTTAATAAGCTGTCATGCTTTTAAACATTGGTAATGAAAACATCTTCCTCCACAACGCTTTTTACAATCAAAGTCCATCATATCGAGCATTCGTCAAAGATTTTCTGTTCATGCTGTCCTGAGGATTAATGACAGCGTGTAGATAAACACGCATGTGCAGGCTGGTGTTATTAATGATGTCTGCTTTTCACATCGCTCTAAGTTATAGTTCCAGCTCAATTTTGTATCTACATTAAGGTGAGACATAAATATTCATGGCCAGTGTTGTGTGATTATCCCTGCAGCCCCAGTCAAACTTTCAGCTCACTTTCCAATTGGAAATGTATAACCCTTAAGCTAGTCAAACATGCTCAGGATTAAATCTGTACTGAAGAATTTCCATATCGGTTGGACCCCAGTCTCTCTCTCTCTCTCTCTCTCTCTCCACCTTGAAGGCTACATTCACATTAGAAGCATTATTACTCAGTTCTAAGACTTTATCTTCTTTTCTACCTTCCAAGGTTCATCTTCCAGGGCTCTTTTGTGAAATGTCTAACATGCGTAAATTTAGAAGTTGAAAACATCACACATACAGTATATAACCACCAACAAAACAATGTCATATTTATCAGACAATCCATCTCATCAGCACATTTTATTGGATCAGAAGCATTATATGACCTGAATGTCAGTTGATGTCTAATTAGCTGTTCATGAGTTGCACACAAGGTGAGAAGTTGCCAGATTGCTGCATTGTACCTATTACTGGCTCTTTAGTCCTGGGAGATGTGCATGTTAGGGCCATATTTAGAGCAGAATCATTTATATACATCATTGCATTAGCCTTGTATATTTTCCATTTTTTTAATTGGAAGAAAGAAAATATTTCTTTCTTTAGTCCTCATTTTCTATCCCCTTTTCCCCATGTCTTTTCCCCAGGTCTTAAGGATTGTCAAGTGCTTGTTTTCCAATGTGGTGCTCTAGACAATTATTAGAATAATAAAAAAAAAAGATATCCTCACAGGCACGAACCACAGCCAAGTGATTTGAATAATCTGAATGTTGAAGCCTAAAGGCATTAAGTACCTGAGTAAGACAACTCTGAATACCAATAACTTTCGTACGTAACTGACATAACTTTAAGGCTCATTTCTTGAAGTCAGTGAGTCTGACGGTGTCTGACGTCTAGCATAAATGTTACACGTGAAGGTCATTTCTTTATACATAGCGATTTTGTTGAAGTAATGCGGTAGTAGAGGTGAGTGTGGTGTAATCGTGTTGGTGCAGAATGTGTTTGATATGTTGATCATGTTGATATTCATTATTTTTTAGGGGAGTAAATTTGACTTAATATTTACTCATGAGGTGAAAGAATAGGCCAGATCTTATTACAGTATATTCTGGATGTGGGAATATTGTTCGAACAACTACAAAATACTCTGTGCTTTTTTTTTATTTACATTAAAAGGTCTCCTGTTCTTACACTCATGGAGAATTGTGGCATAGAAAACGAATCTCGTTCAGCCTGAATAAATGACAGCAGACATTTGTCCAAACATGGAGTAATCCATCACTGCTGTTGTCTGACTGATGTTTACGGTGCCGATATTTCGCTCTCGTCTCTCTCGTTCCGGTTTCTTACACACACAAAGGGAAGTTTCGAGTCTCGGTAGTGTCTCCGGAACTGAGCGAGCTCGTGTTGATGTTTGGGTTTTCCACGATGACACGAATGACAACGTTGTGTTAAAAGTTACGATAGATTATAGAACCGATTATACGACATGTTTCTTATTCATCATATTCAGGATAGAAAAAACTCTCTTTTCTCTCAGTCATCTTGTCTTTCTTGTTTTGTCTTAACAAGTCAGTATCTTGATAGAAGATGAAGAAGTGCTGCTATATATAGCGAAAATCTGCCCATGGAGAGCTAGTCGGGTCAGTGTGGAGTGTGATCTCTTACATCCTCTGCTGTTCGGTGGTTCGAGTGCACTCATACTTCTGACCTGTGAGTGTGATTGAAATTCAGGAGAAGAGTCGAGCGGAGACCACGGTCATTAATCAGCCCGAAGTTGTCTTGCCTCCGTGCCATGAGGCGTCCTGAATTTCTCCCTCTGTGTGTGTGTGGTGATATTGATAGGATAGACATGAGGGATGCACAAAAGTCAGTCTCTGGTGTGTTAAATCCAGTAGGATGCTCCATTCTTCAGAGAATATACTGAGAATATTCTGAGAAAATCTTAGAAGTGATTCTTGATGCATCAGCCAATTATTATTATTCTAAAAGTTTATCTCAAAATATGCATATGATGTAATATTAGTACACATTCCGAAAAAAAAAAAAAAAAGCAAAGCTATATGTAATATGTTGAAAATTCCCAAAAGTGGTGATGCAGGAGTTTAGCTGGCAAATCCTTGTATCCATCGTACAGCACTGACCTTATGACTTCGAATTATTACACCGGATTCAGCACAATGGAGTTTTTTCAAAAAAGGACAATGAACTCTTCAGTGCTGAACTAGAATTTCTTCAAGCATGGAATTGAAATAAATGGTGGAACGATGAGAAGCGTGAATGAATTAAAGACTGATATGCCAGCTTGGTTTTATGAAACAGTGTTTCAGAGGTTTTTGAATGACCCGTCTATAATGACACAGCATAAATGAAGAACAATAAAAGCTTAAACTGGCGACCTGGTACATGACGCGTTCTTAAAGACGAAGAAGTTTAAAGGAGTTGGCATTTTTAGAGAGCAGTGTGTGTAGGTGTCATGCTGAAGAAGTGGACTGTGGACCTGTTTACTGAGTGGACTGCAGAGAACAATAATATTTAAACCTTAAGCCATGTCTAAATCTAGCCGTAATACATGTATGATTGTACCTACTAATTTAACACACACCCACACTCTCTCTCTCTCTCACACACACACACACACACACACACACACACAAACACACACTTCTGAACATAATTTTAATCTCTAACCTACATCAGATTCAAAAACTAAATTTAGAGCTTTAAGATTTAGACACACACATAAACCTTCCAGGTGATCATGTCCACCACATGATTATGTAATGTGATGTTACACAGAAGCAGGTGAAGTGCACATCTGTATGTCATGAGAGTGTATATGTGAAGTCAGGAAAAATATCGCACTTATGGGGCAATCGACTGTGCCTGTTTATTAATAGATCATGTAGATAATTAAAATCTGGCAACTCAGTGTACAAGTTTGTGTGTGTGTGTGTGTGTGTGTGTGTGTGTGTGTGTGTGTGTGTGTGTGTGTGTGTGTGTGTGTGTGTGTGTGTGTGCGCACCCAATGTACTGTATGTATGTCACCTATATGGTGTAGTGGCCTGAGTTTGATTACTGCTAACTCTCTTTTAATGCTGCTTTGATGATGAGACATTGCCACTGATGTCATTACCTTCACTAGAGATGTGGTAACATCATGTAAATGTCCTTAACCTCAGTGTAGACCTCTGAGCAATGGACTGTGGAATGAAGGTAGTGTGTGTGTGTGTGTGTGTGTGTGTGTGTGTGTGTGTGTGTGTGTGTGTGTGTGTGTGTGTGTGTGTGTGTGTGTGTGTGTGTGTGTGTGTGTGTGTGTGTGAGTGAGTGTGTGTGCGCATGCTCTCCAGTGTTTGAAGACAGCTTATGTCATTCTACACAGAGATTAAACATGCCTCTGCTCTTCCTTCTCCCGCCATCTTACTTGAACACACTCCTCCCTGCGTCTCAGTGTCAATTCAGGGCTTAATGTCAATCAGGCTTAGTGTGTGTGTGTGTGTGTGTGTGTGTGTGTGTGTGTGTGTGTGTGTGTGTGTGTGTGTGTGTGTGTGTGTGTGTGTGTGTGTGTGTGTGTGTGTGTGAGTGTGTGTGTGTGTGTGTGTATGTGTGTGTTTGTGTGCGTGAACGAAACAAAAATATGAAAATCGCTGGAGCATAAAAGTTTGGAATATACGGATTAATATTGACAACTCGGTGGTTCTGTCTTCATCGTTTTTTGGGATAGAAATATAAATAGGAGTCGAGAGAGAAATGCAAAAACAAAAAGGTCAAACTGACAGTCTGTACCATATACAGTGTATCTGCTAAACATCCAGAAAAATAAACTGTTGTCATATTGTTTGGAATTAGTCGTCAGTCTGGGTGATGATACGTGGTGTATTGTATATAAATTATATATATAATTTTCTCCTTTGTATATTATAACTGCAAATAACATTCCATTACATTCATTAATTTTTCTGAATAAACAGATTTATAATGAATGTTTATGTTGTATTTAAAATGATGGCTTTTTGTCTAAATAAATAAATAAATTGTTATTCGAAATATTTCAGAAGTATTATAAATAAATACATTAATAACTATATATATATATATATATATATATATATATATATATATATATATATATATATATATATATATATATATATATGTGTGTGTGTGTGTGTGTGTGTGTGTGTG